>NC_053022.1:334282082-334456018 GCF_003073215.2 Triticum urartu
AGGTGCGGGCCTGGCCACGGCCCCGCAGATGCCCCCGACAAGGGTCTCGCCAGGGTCTCGCGGCCGTCCCTGGCAAGGATCTTGCCGGGGGTCTTCGTCTCCTGGTTCTTATCTAGACTCGCAGGCCTTCGATCTTCACAAAGATATGCATGCCACCACCCAGGCTCCCCTAAGACTTGGTCTCGACGTTATCGATGGTGTCAGAACTCTCAGGCTCAAGGGTGGCGGCCTTGCTGGTGTTGGGCAAGTCGCCCCGGCAAGGCTCTTGCCGGGGCTATATATGTAGGCCGCCCCGGCAAGGGTGTTGCCAGGGGAAGTCCATCTTGCCCCTTTGCTCTTCATGCGTCTGGCTTGAGTGATGCCTTGGCAGTCTCGTACCTTTCCTTCCTCTGCCCTGCCAAGCATGGCCGCAGGTGTGGCTACGGCTGCCCGTGCACAAGTAAAGGGGTACAGAAAGGCCCCTACTTTCGTACACCAACAGGAGCCCCAGGGCATGGGCCACACATAAGTGTGAGGCGTTCTTGGGCCAGGCCCGGAACAGTGCGCGGGTACGCATGGCAGAGTTTTAATCGCGGTAATTTCTTCACCAGTTGCGTTCCCCCATGATTCGCATCAAGTGCGTGACGTGGGGTCATGTGTGGAACAATCGGAGCGCAGTAAATAGTAAAGAGGCGGCCCGAGTCTTCCCCATAAAAAAGAGGAAACCGCAGGGGCGCTGCTCATTTAACCTCCGCGCCTCTTCCAATCTTGGAACCGCCGTTTGATACGTCTCCAATGTATCTATATTTTTTTATTGTTCCATGCTATTATATTACCCGTTTTGGATGTTTATGGGCTTTATTAAACACTTATATATTATTTTTGGGACTAACCTATTAACCGGAGGCCTAGCCCAAAATGTTGTTTTATTGCCTATTTTAGTGTTTCAAAGAAAAGGAATATCAAACGGAGTCCAAACGGAATGAAACCTTCGGGAGAGTTATTTTTGGAACGGAAGCAATCCAGGAGACTTGGAGTAGACGTCAGGGAAGCTTCGAGGAAGCCACGAGGCAGGGAGGCACGCCCCCACCCTCGTGGGCCCCTCGTGGCTCCCGTGACTGACTTCTTTCGCCTATATATGTCCATATACCCTAAAAACATCGGGCAGCAGAATAGATCGGGAGTTCCTCCGCCGCAAGCCTCTGTAGCCACCAAAAACCAATCGGGACCCTGTTCTGACACCCTGCCGGAGGGGGAATCCCTCTCCGGTGGCCATCTTCATCATCCCGGTGCTCTCCATGACGAGGAGGGAGTAGTTCACCCTCGGGGCTGAGGGTATGTACTAGTAGCTATGTTTTATCTCTCTCTCTCTCTCGTGTTCTTGAGGTGATACGATCTTGATGTATCGCGAGCTTTGCTATTATAGTTGGATCTTATGATGTTTCTGCCCCTCTACTCTCTTGTAATGGATTGAGTTTTCCCTTTGAAGTTATCTTATCGGATTGAGTCTTTAAGGATTTGAGAACCCTTGATGTATGTCTTGCATGTGCTTATCTGTGGTGACAATGGGATATCACGTGATCCACTTGATGTATGTTTTGATGATCAACTTGCGAGTTACGTGACCTCGTGAACTTATGCATAGGGGTTGGCACACATTTTATTCTAGACTCTCCGGTAGAAACTTTGGGGCACTCTTTGAAGTTCTTTGTGTTGGTTGAATAGATGAATCTGAGATTGTGTGATGCATATCGTATAATCATACCCACGGATACTTGAGGTGACATTGGAGTATCTAGGTGACATTAGGGTTTTGGTTGATTTGTGTCTTAAGTTGTTATTCTAGTACGAACTCTATGATATATTGAACGGAAAGAATAGCTTCGCGTTATTTTACTACGGACTCTTGAATAGATCGATCAGAAAGGATAACTTTGAGGTGGTTTCATACCCTACCATAATATCTTCGTTTGTTCTCCGCTATTAGTGACTTTGGAGTGACTCTTTGTTGCATCTTGAGGGATAGTTATATGATCCAATTATGTTATTATTGTTGAGAGGACTTGCACTAGTGAAAGTATGAACCCTAGGCCTTGTTTCCTAGCATTGCAATACCGTTTGTGCTCACTTTTATCATTAGTTACCTTGCTGTTTTTATATTTTCAGATTACAAAAAACCTATATCTACCATCCATATTGCACTTGTATCACCATCTCTTTGCCGAACTAGTGCACCTATACAATTTACCATTGTATTGGGTGTGTTGGGGACACAAGAGACTCTTTGTTATTTGGTTGCAGGGTTGTTTGAGAGAGACCATCTTCATCCTACGCCTCCCACGGATTGATAAACCTTAGGTCATCCACTTGAGGGAAATTTTCTACTGTCCTACAAACCTCTGCACTTGGAGGCCCAACAACGTCTACAAGAAGAAGGTTGTGTAGTAGACATCAAGATCTTTTCTGGCGTCGTTGCCGGGGAGGTTAGCGCTTGAAGGTATATCTTTAGATCTTGCAATTGAATCTTTTAGTTTCTTGTTTTATCACTAGTTAGTCTATAAAAGAAAAACTACAAAAAATGGAATTGAGTTTGCCTCGTACGCTTCATCTTTTTAATATCTTTCGTGAGAATGATGGAAAGGTAAATTGTGCTCAAATGCTAAAAGAAGAAGTCTATAAAGTGTTTGGCACTAAATCTTTGAATGATGAGCATGATTGCAATGTTGTTAGTATGAACTCCTTCAATATCCATAGTACTAATGATGATTGCACTAGTCATAATGAAAATGTCTCTTATAAGCATGTCAATTTTTGTGGAGTGCATAGAGTTTGCAAGTACACACCAAATAGGGAAGATAGATTTTGCAAGAGGCATAAGTATTTGGAAACTAAATGGTTGCAAGAAAGGCTAGATGTTTGTGCTGAAAATTTAAAATTTCTTCACCATACTTGTGAACTTTGCAATGAACATGGTCATTTAAATCTCCAATGCAAATTGTTTCATGATCGTATCGTGTCCAAAAATTGTGATGATTTGATTTCCCTTGCACATCATAATGAACTTAGTTTGCTTTTGGGTTATGAAGAAATGAAACATATAACTAAGCATATTCCAGAATATAACCTTGAGAAATTCCTCGATATTGATCTAGAAGAAATTTTTATGTATTGTGTGGTGAATTGCATTGAAAATCCTTATATTGCCAATTACATAAAGAAAATAAAACAAATAGAGGATGAAGAGAATACTAATGAAAGGGAAGAGGCATCCCATATCCTCCTATTATTTCTTATGATGAATCAGGTAACGAGGAGGAGCCTTCTATTCAACCAATCTCAATAATAAGGAGCTCCAAAAAGAGGATTGAACCCACACATAATGTGAAGAAGAAAAAGAAAAGATAGAGAAGCAAAGGTAATAAGGTAATCCTCCCAAATTATGTTGCTCCTATTACTCATTGTGATGATGATAATTATTATACTATTGGTGCTATCCATACTATTAATGATGAGAGTGATTATGCTTATGATATGGAAAGGCCCAAGCTTGGGGATGCTATGTTTGATGAGAATGACATGTTTGAAAATTAATTTGCTGCAATTAATGTTAGTCCCAAGCTTGGGGATGCTATGTTTAATGAAGATAATATTTGTAGTCTCCCAAGTTTTGATATGCAAATTTATTATGATGATAGCATGCCTCCTACTTATGATGATTATATTGATGAAAGTGGGTTTGGAAGAGTGTCAACTTTAGGAAGTAATGATCCCACTATTTTGGAGGATGTTGAATCTTATTGTGATAATTATGAAAGTGGATTTGGAGAGGTCATGACTTTTTTTAGTAATGATTCCACTATCTTGGAAGAGGTTTCAATTGATTATGATGAGAACAAAGTTGCTACTTATGATGATTATTGTGATGATACTTATGCTATAAAAAGTAATGATCATTATATTTATAAAACTTGTTGTAATGCCCCAAGACCGGAGCTTCAGATACCTTCCATGGATTCTGGGTTTCGTCGTGTGATTTGTTTGGTTCTTTGCATTCGTCATTGCATCATGTTGCATTTCATCATGTCATCATGTGCATTGTGTGTTTTTCATACATATTAAGTTGTTGCATGTTCCATGCATGAATCTTGCTTCATCACCTTCTCCTTCCCTCTCACTTCCTTCTTCTTTCATGTCTTTGCAAGCGACCTTATTCCTCCTCCATTAATGTTCATCTTTTCCCTATAAATCTTGCCTCTTTCCTACACCCTCTCTGTCAGACTTCATCCCATTTGAAGTTGTTTTGGTCAGGTTCAAAAATGATTGAAGTTTGAGAATAATTCAAACTCTAATTATTTTTCTACCTTCTAAAAATGCCTGAGCAATTTATTCAAACCTTACATAAATCCAGGGTTCCAGATATATAGTTATATATCTCATATCTCTAACCAAACCCCCCTGGATTTTCCCCTTTGTTGGTTGTTTATTTATATAAACAATATTTTATAAAGGAAAGAATTTAGAGGGAGAGGGAGCCAGCAGCCAGGCCGGCCTGCTTCCTCGAGGCCCAGCAGGCCCATCTACCCCCACTCCTTTCCTAACCCTAAACCTCTCCCTGGCCCGACCCTCATCTCCCTCGCATCTCCCCAGCGCCGCCAGGAGCCCTGCGCTCGATTCCATCTCCCCTTTCCCTCCCGCAGCGCAGCCACCTACTGCTCGATCTTCCTCTGCTCCCTTCTCCTCGCTGCAATTCTCCCGTGCGCCGCCCTGCCATGGCCGCGTCTTTCCCCAGCCAGCGCTGCCGCGCACACACACACACCCGCACAACACCCCGCAGCTAGCGCCAGGAGCTCGCCTCCTCTTCGCCATGGCCTCGAGCCCGATTCCCTCGTCCTTCTCCTCCTATCGCCGCGGCCTTTCTCGCTGCATATCCGCTGCCCCAAGACAGCTCCTCCGGCCTCCCCCTCCTCTCTTTCGCCTTGCCTCGCCTCCTGCTCCCGCGTGCCTCGCGAACCACATGTGTGGCCGCGTCCAACGCCTCCCGCTCCATCTGCCATGGCCTCCCTTTGCCAGTGCCGCACCTCCGTCACCCGGCGAGCTCCGCCAGCAGCCGGTCCCTCCATCGCGCCTCCCTGCTTCGTCCGACTGCCATGTCACCATGCTCCAGCGCCGCTTCGAGCTCGTCATCCCCGATCTCCTCCGTTCGGGATATCGTCATTCCTCGTCGTCCCGTCGTCCGAGTTCACGCCCAAGGCCTGCTGCAACCTCACCTTCGGCCTCGCCATGGTTCCCCTGCACAAGCTGCTTCCGGCAAGGACGTTACCCCGCTGCCTTCTCTTGTCGAGACCGAGACCCCGGGAGCGTCAAGTTTCTTCCACGATGCCCGAACGACTACAGGCCGGGACGCCAAGTCCAACGACCACTGAACAGGGAACATCGCCAAGTACCGCGACACTCAGATCCCTCGGATCAGTCAAGTGCATCTACAAAAACGTGTATGAGCGTCGTCAAAGCTGCAAAGTACCTCTACGCAAGAAAAACGCCAAGTACATGGATACGCCGAGCTTCTCTCCGAATGTGTGTACGACTACCGCCGCCAAGATCACGAGTACCTCTACCGTCGTCATGTACCCCTACTTCCACTACCAAACCTCTCGAGAACGTCTACTTCCCCTACACCGCATCGAACATGAGCCCCTCCGATAACGCACGCTTCGAAGGTATAACCTCGAGACGACGTCCGTGAACGAATGCATGTGTGATGTATGAGTTGCTCGTGCTTGCTCCGTGCTCGAATTGTCGGTGCATGTTGCCCCTCTTTTGCCTTGTCACCATCGCCGACTCATGGGACACCCGGTATCCAGGAGTGCCCACCATCTTTTGCACGCATCCTCACACTTCTCCTTAGCTTCGGTATCTCAATCGAGTTACCGAAACCGGGACATTGCCGTTGCACCGTTTTCGGTATCGTTGCCGTGGTACCCCTTTCGTTTCCGCCACGATGAGTAATGCCCCATATATTATAACATGTTAACTTTTTCATAAATTTTGCATATAAACTTGAACATGCCATCCGCATCATGTTAACAACTTTAAGGTGTTTAAAATTGTTGTTGCATTAAATTACTAATGCATATGGGGATTTACCGGATGCATTGTTTGTTATATCCGGCCCCATTTAAATTGTTTAGATGGTATAGTTTTGTTATGTTTCACCTCTTGACATGCTTAACAACATTTAATATCATTGAGTACATAAACGAGATCGAACTAAATAACTTGAATGTGGTGTTTCATCAATATGCAACGGAGTTGCATATTGAGCTCCACTTAATTTGTAGTTTTTTTTGTGCACTTTGCCATGCCATGCCGTCTTTAAACCGGACATGCATCATACTTGGTTGTGCATCATGCCATGTCTATGTGGTGGTTGTTTACTATGTTGTGTGCTTCTTTCCGGTGTTTGATTTTTCGGGTTGGATTCGATAACATCGCGTTTGTGAGGACCCGTTCGTCTACGTCCGTTTGTCTTCTTCATGGACTCGTTCTTCTTCCTTGCGGGATTTCAGACAAGATGACCATACCCTCGAAATCACTTCTATCTTTGCTTGCTAGTTGATCACTCTTTTGCTATGCCTATGCTGCGATACCTACCACTTGCTTATCATGCCTCCTATATTGTTGAACCAAGCCTCTAACCCACCTTATCCTAGCAAACCGTTGTTTGGCTATGTTGCCGCTTTGCTCAGCCCCTCTTATAGCGTTGTTAGTTGCAGGTGAAGATTGAAGTTTGTTCCTTGTTGGAACATGGAGATGTTGTTCCTTGTTGGAACATGTTTACTTGTAGGGATATCACAATATATCTTATTTAATTAATGCATCTATATACTTGGTAAAGTGTGGAAGGCTCGGCCTTATGCCTGGTGTTTTGTTCCACTCTTGCCGCCCTAGTTTCCGTCATATCGGTGTTATGTTCCCGGATTTTGCGTTCCTTACGCGGTTGGGTAATAATGGAAACCCGTTGACAGTTCGCCTTGAATAAAACTCCTCCAGCAATGCCCAACCTTGGTTTTACCATTTGCCACCTAGCCTTTTCTTTCCCTTGGGTTTTGCAGACTCAAGGGTCATCTTTATTTTAACCCCCCCGGGCCAGTGCTCCTCTGAGTGTTGGTCCAACCTGTCAGCTGCCGGTGGCCACCAGGGGCAACTCTGGGCTGGCCTACCCGTACCTAAGACAATCTGAGTGTTCCCTGAGAAAGAGATATGTGCAGCTCCTATCGGGATTTGTCGGCACATTCGGGCCGTGTTGCTGGTTTAGTTTTACCTTGTTGAAATGTCTTGTAACCGGGATTCCGAGTCTGATCGGGTCTTCCCGCTAGAAGCAATATCCTTCGTTGACCGTGAGAGCTTGTCATGGGCTAAGTTGGGACACCCCTGCAGGGATTTGAACTTTCGAAAGTCGTGCCCGCGGTTATGGGCAGATGGGAATTTTTTAATGTCCGGTTGTAGAAAACCTGAAGTTGACCTTAATTAAAATACATCAACCGCGTGTGCAACCGTGATGGTCTCTTTCCGGCGGAGTCTGGGAAGTGAAAACGGTGTTGGAGTTATGTTTGACGTAGGTTGTTCTAGGATCACTTCTTGATCATAGTTTCACGACCGTGCTTTGCCTTCTCTTCTCGCTCTCTTTTGCATACATGTTAGCCACCATATATGCTAGTCGCTTGCTGCAGCTCCACCTCATACCTTTACCTTACCCATAAGCTTAAATAGTCTTGATCGCGAGGGTGCGAGATTGCTGAGTCCCCGTGACTCACAGATACTTCCAAAACCAGTTTGCAGGTGCCGATGTTCCCGAGTAGGTGACGCAACCAAGCTCAAGGAGGAGCTCAATGGAGGTCTTGTCCTTTGTGTTGTTTCGTTCTAGTTGATCAGTATTGGAGCCCAGTTGGGGACGATCGGGGATCTGTTTAGCTTTTGGGGTAGTCTTCTTTTATTTTGGCTCCGTAGTCGGGCCTTGATTGTATCTGGATGATGTAATGCTTTATTCTTGTATTTGTGTGAAGTGGCGATTGTAAGCCAACTATGTATCTCTTTTCCTTATGTATTACATGGGTTGTGTGAAGATTACCTCACTTGCGACATTGCTTTCAATGTGGTTATGCCTCTAAGTCGTGCTTCGACACATGGGAGATATAGCCGCATCGAGGGTGTTCCAAGTTGGTATCAGAGCCTTCCCCGACCCTAGGAGCCCCATTGCTTGATCGAACTAGCAGCCGAGTTGAGTCTAGAAAAATGTTTTGAGTCATTTAGGAATTATATATCGGAGATTTTAGGAATTATTTTTACTCCCCAGTCCCTTCATCGCTCTGGTAAGGCATCCTGACGTAGAGTTTTGACTCTTCTCTTCTCAAATTTTCACAAAATTTTTTTTAGGATCACGCGGGTATCTTGGAATCGTTCTGATGGTTTTGTGACGAGAACATTGTTCTTGGTGCCTCCTGTCATTTAGGGGTTGTGGCAGTGTCCCGGGGAGTTGAGCTCCGAGGTGTTGTCGTCACAATTTTATCGTTGCAGTTCTGGAATACCTGAGTTTAGTTTCGCCGACATCGAAAATCTCTTTTATGCAGTTGTTGGTGAGATAACCTTGACGCCACCCAGTACTGGGGCGGGAGTTCCGGAGTATTGCCATAAATCGTATAACGGATGCTTTTCGAAGGTTGAGGTAGATGATTTCCGAAGGTTTCTTGGTTATGTGTTGAAGGATGGATACAGCTGGATGTAGGATTTGCTAGTTTTGGGCGAGATATTATGCTTCCCCTGTATCCCCAACACCTGATTGCATAACCGGAAAATTTCGGGAGTTTATAAGTGGGAATTCAAGTAGCTCTTAGGATATCTTTCTGACAGATGTATGATATGAAATTGGGGTTCAACGTCTAGTGGTCCGCCTATTCACGGTCGGTTTTACAGTCGTCTCGTTGTGTCTTAAAGAGTCCTTGGCTATGCCGACTCGGGGACGCTTCGTATGTCATGTGCACTGCCTTGTACATGATGGTGCTGTACGATCGAGCCCGTGTAGGCCCCACCACGAAAACTTCGGACGAAATCTCTATCATATGTTTGTTCTTGCTTATTTTGCAAGCCAATCCTTGTTTTGTTTTGAGTTGTGGTATTCGAGTTGCTTCGAAGTCAAATGTTGATTCCATACCTTCCCCAAATGGTGTTCTCATGTTCCCATGTGAATACTAATCCTTCATGATAATCGATATTGTCATGTCAATCCTCTTCTCAACCGGTGTGTTTCTCTTCAAGTGGATCCGATCACTTCAACATTGGCAAGATCAATTATCAGTTCCTCTCAACGATGTTTGTTTCATTCGTTCCAAGCTGCCTTTGTTTTTCCCGCCCGCCCACCCCTTTTTCTTCAAGGACTCGGATTTCTTAATCAAGTATCCTTTGATTCATGTGAAGTCTCTCCGTTCTTTTTCCTTCATGTTTTTACCCGGTGTTTCTCATGAAGATGCTCTACTCGTTCTTCATTCTACATTATTTTCATCTCTGGTGGATTAAATTCAAGCCTTCAGTGTTGTTCATATTCCTTTCCTTGTTTCAAATGACTTCTCATGCCGGTAAACCTCCTAGTCATTCACTTCTCGCTATTCATTTATTCTGGAGTGCCGACGATATCTCAGAAGGCTCGTCTTGTCTTTCAAGATCCGTTCAACCTATTTCGAGGTTGTTATCTCATTCAAGTCATTTAATTCAACTGGTGTTTTCTCTCTTTTGAATCGTTCTACGATGTTTCTTTTGAGTGGGCCCTAACCCACAGGTCTTTTTCCAGGATCTTACCTGACTCTTCTTATTTCTCCCGGAGCTTTTCAAATTCATCTCAAAGTTTGACGTAAGAATGATTTATCATTAGTCAAATGCTTTTCTCCAAGATCTGTCGAATTCTTTTCATCGTTGGCTCAACCTCTTCGTTTTGATTCTTCCGGAGTGTCTAAATAATTCTTGGTGGTGTTTCTCGTCGTCCTTCTCAACATTTGAAGACCGAAGAAGAGTTTTTCCTCCATATCTTATCCGTTCTATCAAAGATTCATGGCTCTAGCTTGATGTCATCCTCTCATAATTGTTTTCGATTGTCAGAATTCTTTTCACCTATCCGGAGCAATTCAAGAGTCTTTTCAGTTTGATCATCCGGAGCCCAGCACCTGAGAAGTATTCATTCTTAGCTTTTAGCTCTCATTCTCCAAATCATACCGGTGCTTAAATCAAGGATTCTCTAATCAGCTCATAATCTCTTCGTTCTCATGGATCTAAATTCTCTCAAGCATCTTCGTTATTTGCTAATTCTTACCGGTGATTCTTCCCTTTTACTTCGTTCGTTTCCCAATTCTTACGGTGGCTCGTTCAAGAGTTTTCTCTTCCTTCTTTATCATATCAATTTATTCGTTGTTTCAACCCTTCCGGTGGTTCGTTCAATACCTTCCCAAGTTGGCGCGACATCGATCTTAATCTTTTCTTCGAGAATAAGTAGTATGCCAAATCCGTTGATTGTCATCAATTTAATTGGTGAAGGATACGCATAATGTAATTCTTATTTTTCTTCATCCAAGTGATTAATTCCTTATTCCGGAGGTTCATCAAATTCTTGATTCAAGTTGTTAATCTTTCTTTTTCGGAGTTCAAAGTTATTTCAATTATACCATTCCAAAGCTTCATCTAATCATTACAAGGATTCACCTTGTGTTTTCAACTTCTCTTGCCTTCCGTTTGATCATTCCTTTGTTTACCGGAGCTCTTCATGAAGGTTCTACATGTTGGTTCATCAAGGATTTAATTCCTTCTCGAAGTGATCATCAAGATTCTTTTTAGAGGAGTTCAAGCTTTCTTCATCTTGCTATCCGGAGTGCTTTTCTTTCTACCGTATCATTGGAGGTGGTATTATGTCATTCTTGATAATTTGAGCTCATGTTTCATGATTCACATGTTGTTAAGAATGAGGTATTTTAAATCCATCAATCTCGTCATTGGAGTTATCTTGGGTTATGTTTCACCTAAAGCTTTCGCTAAGGATCTTGCTATTGTGAGGCGTATAATTGACCCAAGCTCTTCATTTATCCTCCCGGTGAAATAGTTTCTTGTCTCCTTCTTCTTATCAATCCAATTCTTCTCCCCGTGAGTGGCAGGTTGTCACCTCATAATTTGAGATGTATTCCATAAGACCATATCAGGTTTATCCTTTTCGTTGTTGGTTTTTTCCAACAATTCTGTTCTAGCTTTTGGTGTCAGCGTGCTCCCTCAAGATCGTGCTTCCCTTCGTTCACTCCATTCCATTCTTACTTTTGTTCCAGAGCCATTGTGATGTTGCTCTCTTCAACCCATCTTCTGGTCTTGTCAAGATCATGTTCGACTCGTGCTTATCCTTTCAATCGGAGTGTTGTGTCCCTTTGCTCAAGCTCTTTCATTTTATCAAGTTTTTCATCTCTTTTAAACCGGAGTGCTGTCCGAGATCTTTCTTACCCCTTGTTTCATTCATTCAATAGATCCGGAGGCAGTATGTTGTTGATCTCATCAAGCATCCTATCATCTTGTCAAGTTCTTGTTAATTCCTTCCATTTGCAGTCGGAGTGCTGTCCAAATTATATCATTCTTAATCCTTCTCTATCTTGTTTTAACCGGAGTGGTTTCAATATATATCTTGCCCTTCAACCTCAAGGTTTTTCGCAATGTTCTTTGTTCCTCTCTTCTAACGGAGTGTTTTCAACTTCGTTCATCTCAGTTGTATTCTTTGCTCGAAATTGTTCAACCTCGCAAGGTTCTTTGGTTTCACTCATTGGTAAAAGAAGCAACTTAGTTTTACCTCTTCTCGTTCTCTTCCGTTTTCCCCTCCGGTGCCATTCTAGATCTCGGGATGAGATCCTCTCGTAGTGGTGGAGTGTTGTAATGCCCCAAGACCGGAGCTTCAGATACCTTCCATGGATTCCGGGTTTCGTCGTGTGATTTGTTTGGTTCTTTGCATTCGTCATTGCATCATGTTGCATTTCATCATGTCATCATGTGCATTGTGTGTTTTTCATACATATTAAGTTGTTGCATGTTCCATGCATGAATCTTGCTTCATCACCTTCTCCTTCCCTCTCACTTCCTTCTTCTTTCATGTCTTTGCAAGCGACCTTATTCCTCCTCCATTAATGTTCATCTTTTCCCTATAAATCTTGCCTCTTTCCTACACCCTCTCTGTCAGACTTCATCCCATTTGAAGTTGTTTTGGTCAGGTTCAAAAATGATTGAAGTTTGAGAATAATTCAAACTCTAATTATTTTTCTACCTTCTAAAAATGCCAGAGCAATTTATTCAAACCTTACATAAATCCAGGGTTCCAGATATATAGTTATATATCTCATATCTCTAACCAAACCCCCCTGGATTTTCCCCTTTGTTGGTTGTTTATTTATATAAACAATATTTTATAAAGGAAAGAATTTAGAGGGAGAGGGAGCCAGCAGCCAGGCCGGCCTGCTTCCTCGAGGCCCAGCAGGCCCATCTACCCCCACTCCTTTCCTAACCCTAAACCTCTCCCTGGCCCGACCCTCATCTCCCTCGCATCTCCCCAGCGCCGCCAGGAGCCCTGCGCTTGATTCCATCTCCCCTTTCCCTCCCGCAGCGCAGCCACCTACTGCTCGATCTTCCTCTGCTCCCTTCTCCTCGCTGCAATTCTCCCGTGCGCCGCCCTGCCATGGCCGCGTCTTTCCCCAGCCAGCGCTGCCGCGCACACACACACACCCGCACAACACCCCGCAGCTAGCGCCAGGAGCTCGCCTCCTCTTCGCCATGGCCTCGAGCCCGATTCCCTCGTCCTTCTCCTCCTGTCGCCGCGGCCTTTCTCGCTGCATATCCGCTGCCCCAAGACAGCTCCTCCGGCCTCCCCCTCCTCTCTTTCGCCTTGCCTCGCCTCCTGCTCCCGCGTGCCTCGCGAACCACATGTGTGGCCGCGTCCAACGCCTCCCGCTCCATCTGCCATGGCCTCCCTTTGCCAGTGCCGCACCTCCGTCGCCCGGCGAGCTCCGCCAGCAGCCGGTCCCTCCATCGCGCCTCCCTGCTTCGTCCGACTGCCATGTCACCATGCTCCAGCGCCGCTTCGAGCTCGTCATCCCCGATCTCCTCCGTTCGGGATATCGTCATTCCTCGTCGTCCCGTCGTCCGAGTTCACGCCCAAGGCCTGCTGCAACCTCACCTTCGGCCTCGCCATGGTTCCCCTGCACAAGCTGCTTCCGGCAAGGACGTTACCCCGCTGCCTTCTCTTGTCGAGACCGAGACCCCGGGAGCGTCAAGTTTCTTCCACGATGCCCGAACGACTACAGGCCGGGACGCCAAGTCCAACGACCACTGAACAGGGAACATCGCCAAGTACCGCGACACTCAGATCCCTCGGATCAGTCAAGTGCATCTACAAAAACGTGTATGAGCGTCGTCAAAGCTGCAAAGTACCTCTACGCAAGAAAAACGCCAAGTACATGGATACGCCGAGCTTCTCTCCGAATGTGTGTACGACTACCGCCGCCAAGATCACGAGTACCTCTACCGTCGTCATGTACCCCTACTTCCACTACCAAACCTCTCGAGAACGTCTACTTCCCCTACACCGCATCGAACATGAGCCCCTCCGATAACGCACGCTTCGAAGGTATAACCTCGAGACGACGTCCGTGAACGAATGCATGTGTGTGTATGAGTTGCTCGTGCTTGCTCCGTGCTCGAATTGTCGGTGCATGTTGCCCCTCTTTTGCCTTGTCACCATCGCCGACTCATGGGACACCCGGTATCCGGGAGTGCCCACCATCTTTTGCACGCATCCTCACACTTCTCCTTAGCTTCGGTATCTCAATCGAGTTACCGAAACCGGGACATTGCCGTTGCACCGTTTTCAGTATCGTTGCCGTGGTACCCCTTTCGTTTCCGCCACGATGAGTAATGCCCCATATATTATAACATGTTAACTTTTTCATAAATTTTGCATATAAACTTGAACATGCCATCCGCATCATGTTAACAACTTTAAGATGTTGCATTAAATTACTAATGCATATGGGGATTTACCGGATGCGTTGTTTGTTATATCCGGCCCCATTTAAATTGTTTCGATGGTATAGTTTTGTTATGTTTCACCTCTTGACATGCTTAACAACATTTAATATCGTTGAGTACACAAACGAGATCGAACTAAATAACTTGAATGTGGTGTTTCGTCAATATGCAATGGAGTTGCATATTGAGCTCCACTTAATTTGTAGTTTTGTTTGTGCACTTTGCCATGCCATGCCCTCTTTAAACCGGACATGCATCATACCTTGTTGTGCATCATGCCATGTCTATGTGGTGGTTGTTTACTATGTTGTGTGCTTCTTTCCGGTGTTTGCTTCTTCGGGTTGGATTCAATACGTCGCGTTTGTGAGGACCCGTTCGTCTACGTCCGTTTGTCTTCTTTATGGACTCGTTCTTCTTCCTTGCGGGATTTCAGGCAAGATGACCATACCCTCGAAATCACTTCTATCTTTGCTTGCTAATTGCTCGCTCTTTTTCTATGCCTATGTTGCGATACCTACCACTTGCTTATCATGCCTCCTATATTGTTGAACCAAGCCTCTAACCCACCTTATCCTAGCAAACCGTTGTTTGGCTATGTTGCCGCTTTGCTCAGCCCCTCTTATAGCATTGTTAGTTGCAGGTGAAGATTGAAGTTTGTTCCTTGTTGGAACATGGAGATGTTGTTCCTTGTTGGAACATGTTTACTTGTTGGGATGTCACAATATATCTTATTTAATTAATGCATCTATATACTTGGTAAAGTGTGGAAGGCTCGGCCTTATGCCTGGTGTTTTGTTCCACTCTTGCCGCCCTAGTTTCCGTCATATCGGTGTTATGTTCCCGGATTTTGCGTTCCTTACGCGGTTTCGTAATAATGGGAACCCCTTGACAGTTCGCCTTGAATAAAACTCCTCCAGCAATGCCCAACCTTGTTTTTACCATTTGCCACCTAGCCTTTTCTTTCCCTTGGGTTCTGCAGACTCAAGGGTCATCTTTATTTTAACCCCCCTGGGCCAGTGCTCCTCTGAGTGTTGGTCCAACCTGTCAGCTGCCGGTGGCCACCAGGGGCAACTCTGGGCTGGCCTACCCGTACCTAAGACAATCTGAGTGTGCCCTGAGAAAGAGATATGTGTAGCTCCTATCGGGATTTGTCGGCACATTCGGGCGGTGTTGCTGGTTTAGTTTTACCTTGTCGAAATGTCTTGTAACCGGGATTCCGAGTCTGATTGGGTCTTCCCGCTACAAGGAATATCCTTCGTTGACCGTGAGAGTTTGTCATGGGCTAAGTTGGGACACCCCTGCAGGGATTTGAACTTTCGAAAGCCGTGCCCACGGTTATGGGCAGATGGGAATTTGTTAATGTCTGGTTGTAGAAAACCTGAAGTTGACCTTAATTAAAATACATCAACCGCGTGTGTAACCGTGATGGTCTCTTTCCGGCGGAGTCCGGGAAGTGAACACAGTGTTGGAGTTATGTTTGACGTAGGTTGTTCTAGGATCACTTCTTGATCATAGTTTCACGACCGTGCTTTTCCTTCTCTTCTCGCTCTCTTTTGCATACATGTTAGCCACCATATATGCTAGTCGCTTGCTGCAGCTCCACCTCATACCTTTACCTTACCCATAAGCTTAAATAGTCTTGATCGCGAGGGTGCGAGATTGCTGAGTCCCCGTGACTCACAGATACTTCCAAAACCAGTTTGCAGGTGCCGATGTTCCCGAGCAGGTGACGCAACCAAGCTCAAGGAGGAGCTCGATGGAGGTCTTGTCCTTTGTGTTGTTTCATTCTAGTTGATCAGTAGTGGAGCCCAGTTGGGGACGATCGGGGATCTGTGTAGCTTTTGGGGTAGTCTTCTTTTATTTTGGCTCCGTAGTCGGGCCTTGATTGTATCTGGATGATGTAATGCTTTATTCTTGTATTTGTGTGAAGTGGCGATTGTAAGCCAACTATGTATCTCTTTCCCTTATGTATTACATGGGTTGTGTGAAGATTACCTCACTTGCGACATTGCTTTCAATGCGGTTATTCCTCTAAGTCGTGCTTCGACACATGGGAGATATAGCCGCATCGAGGGCGTTACACTTGTCATGATTATGATTACCCTTTTTCTGAGCATTACTCTTTTAATGTGGAAACAATTTATAGTATTCGAGTCTCTTATGATACTCCCACTATTCCGAATGAGAAGAATTTTGCTTATGTGGAGAGTAATAAAATTTCTATGCTTTCAGATCATGAAAAGAATGCTTTAGGTAATAGTCACATTGTTGAATTCATTCATGATGCTACTGAAAATTATTATGAGGGAGGAACAAATGCTTGTAGGAATTGCAATAATATCAAGTTTCCTCTCTATGTGCTTAAAGTTTTGAAGTTATGCTTGTTTTGGCTTCCTATGCGAGTTGATTATTGTTCTCATAAGTTGTTTGCCCAAAAAATCCCTATGCATAGGAAGTGGGTTAGACTTAAATGTGTTAGTAATATTCTTCATGATGCTCTCTTTATGTTTCAATTCTTATCTTTTAAGTGAGCATCATTAAAATCGCCATGCCTAGCTAGGGGCGTTAAACGTTAGCGCTTGTTGGGAGGCAACCCAATTTTTTCTTTTTTCCTTGCTTTTTGATCCAGTTTAGTAACAAATAATTCATATAGCCTATTTTTAGATGTGGTTTTATGCTTTTAATTAGTGTTTGTGCCAAGTAGAACCTTTGGGAAGACTTGGAGAAAGTCTTTGCAATCATGCTGTAAAAAAGAGAAACTTTAGCGCTCACGAGATTTGCTGCCATTTTTTACTGGAGAGTGATATTTAGTTAATTATTTTTGTAGATGATTAATAGATAAATTCCTCACGTCCAGAAATTTATTTTAGAATTTTTGGGGTTCCAGAAGTATACGTTTGATCCAGATTACTACAGACTGTTCCGTTTTTGATAGATTCTGTTTTCTATGTGTTGTTTGCTTATTTTGATGAATCTATGAGTAGTATCGGAGGGTATGAACCATAGAGAAGTTGTAATACAGTAGATATTACACCAATATTAATTTAGAATGAGTTCACAACAGTACCTAAGTGGTGATTTATTTTCTTATACTAACGGAGCTTACGAGTTTTCTGTTAAGTTTTGTGTTGTGAAGTTTTCAAGTTTTGGGTAAAGATTCTATGGACTACGGAATAAGGAGTGGCAAGAGCCTAAGCTTGGGGATGCCCAAGGCACCCCAAGGTAATATTCAAGGACAACCAAGAGCCTAAGCTTGGGGATGCCTCGGAAGGCATCCCCTCTTTCGTCTTCTTTCATCGGTAACTTTACTTGGAGCTATATTTTTATTCACCACATGATATGTGTTTTGCTTGGAGCGTCATTTTATTTTCTTCTGTTTTGATTGTTGTTTGAATAAAATACCAAGATCTGAAATTATTAAATGTTAGAGAGTCTTCACATAGTTGCATAATTATTTGATTACTCATTGATCTTCACTTATATCTTTCGGAGTAGTTTGTCATTTGCTCTAGTGCTTCACTTATATCCTTATAGAGCATGGCGGTGGTTTTATTTTGAAGAAATAGATGAACTCTCGTGCTTCACTTATATTATTTTGAGAGTCTTTTAGAACAGCATGGTAATTTTCTTTTAGGCATAATAAAAACTTTCATATAAGTGCATTGAATACTATGAGAAGTTTGATACTTGATAATTGTTTTGAGATATGGAGATGGTGATATTAGAGTCATGCTAGTTGAGTAGTTGTGACTTTGAGAAATACTTGTGTTGAAGTTTGTGATTCCCGTAGCATGCACGTATGGTGAACCGTTATGTGATGAAGTCGGAGCATGATTTATTTATTGATTGTCTTCCTTATGAGTGGCGGTCGGGGATGAGCGATGGTCTTTTCCTACCAATCTATCCCCCTAGGAGCATGCACGTAGTACTTTGTTTCGATAACCAATAGATTTTTGCAATAAGTATGTGAGTTCTTTATGACTAATGTTGAGTCCATGGATTATACACACTCTCACCCTTCCATCATTGCTAGCCTCTCTAATACCGGACACCTTTCGCCGGTATCATACACCCACCACATACCTTCCTCAAAACAGCCACCATACCTACCTATTATGGCATTTCCATAGCCATTCCGATATATATTGCCATGCAACTTTCCACTGTTCCATTTATTATGACACACTCCATCATTGTCAAATTGCTTTGCATGATCATGTAGTTGACATCGTATTTGTGGCAAAGCCACCGTTAATAATTCTTTCATACATGTCACTCATGAGTCATTGCACATCCCGGTACACTGTCGGAGGCATTCATATAGAGTCATATTTTGTTCTAAGTATCGAGTTGTAATTCTTGAGTGGTAAGTAAATAAAAGTGTGATGATCATCATTATTAGAGCATTGTCCCCTGTGAGGAAAGGATGATGGAGACTATGATTCCCCCACAAGTCGGGATGGGACTCCAGACAGAAAAAAGGAGAGAAAAAAGAGGCCATAAAAAAGAGAAGGCCCAAAACAAAAAAAACAAAAAATGAGAGAAAAATAGAGAAGGGGCAATGCTACTATTCTTTTACCACACTTGTGCTTCAAAGTAGCACCATGATCTTCATGATAGAGAGTCTCATATGTTGTCACTTTCATATACTAGTGGGAATCTTTCATTATAGAACTTGGCTTGTATATTCCAATGATGGGCTTCCTACAAATGCCCTAGGTCTTCGTGAGCAAGCGAGTTGGATGCACACCCACTTAGTTTCTTTTTGAGCTTTCATACACTTATAGCTCTAGTGCATCCGTTGCATGGCAATCCCTACTCACTCACATTGATATCTATCGATGGGCATCTCCATAGCCCGTTGATACGCCTAGTTGATGTGAGACTATCTTCTCCTTTTGTGTTCTCCACAACCACCATTCTATTCCACCTATAGTGCTATGTCCATGGCTCACGCTCATGTATTGCGTGAAGATTGAAAAAGTTTGAGAACATCAAAAGTATGAAACAATTGCTTGGCTTGTCATCGTGGTTGTGCACGATTTAAATATTTTGTGTGATGAAGATAGAGCATAGCCAGACTATATGATTTTGTAGGGATAGCTTTCTTTGGCCATGTTATTTTGAGAAGACATGATTACTTGGTTAGCATGCTTGAAGTATTATTGTTTTTATGTCAATATTAAACTTTTGTGTGGAATCTTATGGATCTGAATATTCTTGCCATGATAAAGAGAATTATATGGATAAATATGTTAGGTAGCATTCCACATCAAAAAGTAAGTTTTTATCATTTACCTACTCGAGGACGAGCAGGAATTAACATTGGGGATGCTTGATACGTCTCCAACGTATCTATAATTTTTTATTGTTCCATGCTATTATATTACCCGTTTTGGATGTTTATGGGCTTTATTAAACACTTTTATATTATTTTTGGGACTAACCTATTAAAATGTTGTTTTATTGCCTATTTCAGTGTTTCGAAGAAAAGGAATATCAAACGGAGTCCAAATGGAATGAAACCTTCAGGAGAGTTACTTTTGGAACGGAAGCAATCCATGAGACTTGGAGTAGACGTCGGGGAAGCTTCGAGGAAGCCATGACGCAGGGAGGCATGCCCTACCCCCCCTGGCGCGCCCCACCCTCGTGGGCCCCTCGTGGCTCCCCTGACCGACTTCTTTCGCCTATATATGTCCATATACCCTAGAAACATCGGGGAGCAGAATAGATCGGGAGTTTCGCTGCCGCAAGCCTCTGTAGCCACCAAAAACCAATCGGGACCCTGTTCCGGCACCCTTTCGGAGGGGGAATCCCTCTTCGGTGGCCATCTTGATCATCCCGGTGCTCTCCATGACGAGGAGGGAGTAGTTCACCCTCGGGGCTGAGGGTATGTACCAGTAGCTATGTGTTTGATCTCTCTCTCTCTCTCGTGTTCTTGAGGAGATACGATCTTGATGTATCGTGAGCTTTGCTATTATAGTTGGATCTTATGATGTTTCTGACACTCTACTCTCTTGTAATGGATTGAGTTTTCCCTTTGAAGTTATCTTATCGGATTGAGTCTTTAAGGATTTGAGAACACTTGATGTATGTCTTGCATGTGCTTATCTGTGGTGACAATGGGATATCACGTGATCCACTTGATATATGTTTTGTGATCAACTTGCGAGTTCCGTGACCTCGTGAACTTATGCATAGGGGTTGGCACACATTTTCGTCTTGACTCTCCGGTAGAAACTTTGGGGCACTCTTTGAAGTTCTTTGTGTTAGTTGAATAGATGAATTTGAGATTGTGTGATGCATATCATATAATCATACCCACGGATGCTTGAGGTGACATTAGGGTTTTGGTTGATTTGTGTCTTAAGTTGTTATTCTAGTACGAACTCTATGATATATTGAACGGAAAGAATAGCTTCGCGTTATTTTACTACGGACTCTTGAATAGATCGATCAGAAAGGATAACTTTGAGGTGGTTTCATACCCTACCATAATATCTTCGTTTGTTCTCCGCTATTAGTGACTTTGGAGTGACTCTTTGTTGCATCTTGAGGGATAGTTATATGATCCAATTATGTTATTATTGTTGAGAGGACTTGCACTAGTGAAAGTATGAACCCTAGGCCTTGTTTCCTAGCATTGCAATACCGTTTGTGCTCACTTTTATCATTATTACCTTGCTGTTTTTATATTTTCAGATTACAAAAAACTATATCTACCATCCATATTGCACTTGTATCACCATCTCTTTGCCGAACTAGTGCACCTATACAATTTACCATTGTATTGGGTGTGTTGGGGACACAAGAGACTCTTTGTTATTTGGTTGCAGGGTTGTTTGAGAGAGACCATCTTCATCCTACGCCTCCCACGGATTGATAAACCTTAGGTCATCCACTTGAAGGAAATTTGCTACTGTCCTACAAACCTCTGCACTTAGACGCCCAACAAAGTGTACAAGAAGAAGGTTGTTTAGTAGACATCACCGTTCCCCTCTTCTTCTTCAAGCGCAAATCGGAGCTTTCGCCTCTGCTTGCCGCCGCCGTGCCCTCATTGCCCTTGATCCCTCGCCCCCTCTCTGCCACAATGGCGCCCAAGGCAAGCAAGGGCAAGGGAGCGGCAAAGGACACCGAGGGGAAGGAGGCGCCGGAGACCGAGTTGGTGGAGCTGCGGACGCAGTACGCCCTCTTCACCCCGACGGTCGACGCGCTCACCCTCAGGGAGAAGTTCAGGTGCTTGTGGGGGAGGGAGACGACGGGGCATCCCGCCACGCGCATCGTCCCTGCCTCCTTCGCCAAGCCCGATCCAAATCAATATCCTTTCTTTGTCGACTACTTCTCCTGCGGGCTCTGCCCCCCCCCCCTTCTCAGATTTCTTCAATGACATCATGCACACATACGGCTTCCACCTTCTGGATCTTACGCCGAACGTCATGGCGTGCATGGCCTTCTTTTCTCACCTTTGTGAGGGTTTCGCCGGAATGCACCCCAGCATGGCGCTCTTCCGCCATTACTTCACCCCTCGCATCCAGCCAGGGGGTGCCATCTCTGGCTGCATCACTTGGATCCCGAGGACCCAGAGTAGGGCCATGTACCCGGAGGGTGCACAGAAGGCGAGGTGGGGTGAGTGGCGGGGCCAGTGGTGCTGGATCAAGGAGACAGATCCGCAGGAGTTTTGCCAGGTCCGTCGGAGGCCGCCGGTCCGTAGCAAGGACTGGGGCGAGCTCGACGCCGACGACGGGAAGCTCATGGTTGCTATCACCAGGATCCATCACCTCACCTCGGCCGGGCTCTCTCTCGAGATGATCGGGGTTAACTTCATCTGCCGCCGGATTGCCCCACTGCACAATAAGGGGAGGCCGGCCTGGGACTTCAGGAATGCGGCCGACATCATGAGGCTCCGCCCCGGCCTGAATCACAACTTCATGGTGCTGCAGCATGCTCATCTTTGTCAGAGGCTTTTCCAGCTCAAGATTGACAAGGTCGGAAGGGTCGAGAGGACCGGCAAGGCCGCCAAGGCCGGAAAGCCTGACAACTTGTTTGGGTTGCCAGCGGGGGTGGTCCCATTGAGCAACAACTCTTGCCTGACCGCCATTATTGCCATGATGCCGGTTTTCAACACGCACGGCCTGGATTCGACCTGGGCCGAGCCAAAAGCGGAGCTAGTGCAGACATTCTTCGACAACTTCTTGGAGAGGTATGTTCGTGATGAGCCACGGCTCATCCGCCCCACCACTGAGGAAGAGTTGGCGTACATTGCCGCCAGGGCGGAGGAGGCATCACTTGCCGAGGAGGCCGGCAACCTCGGCACTGTGGAGGACGAGGCCGCCATGGCCGCAGAAGAGAAGGAGTTTGCTGAGTGGACGAGGTCTACCGGGGAGCCCAGTGGTGTCGGTGCTGTGGTTCCCCTTGTTGAAGAAGCGGTCCAGGAGTCGGCCGAAGAGGAGACCGATGTGAATGACTCCTCGGCCCCAGGGAAGAAACGCGTCCTGCCGCGGGCTGGCTCCAGCGAGCTGGTCTGGCCCGGCAAGACCATGCAGCGGCAACGGGCCCAGGCGCAGCCCATGCGCCAGATGAGGCGTACGGCCACAGCAGGGAAGCCGCAGCAGCAAAGGGGGCTGCGGCCGCCGCCTCCTCCTCATCCAAGCGGCCCAGGACGACATCCCCTTATCCTCCCCTCGCGGACGCCGCCCCAGAGGCCGATTTCAATCTTGGGTCCTTTAGCCCGAAGAGGAAGAGGAGGCCAGAGGAGGAGGACAAGTAAGCACCTTGCCCCTCATCATCTCCTGATCCTCCGCCTGCGCTATCTTTCCATGACCTGATTTTATCTTCACACTGACATGGAGACGCTGGCCCAGAGGGCGGCAAAGAGAGACAAGGCTTCGACGAGCGATGAGCCCCTGGCGAGCGCTCCGCGTACGCCAGCGTTGGTGAAGATCAGCCCGGACGATAGCCCTCAACGCATCCCCCGCTCCAGCCCCTAGCGTGAGTCCGTTATTCACTCCTCATCGACAGGCTCCGAGGTGTCTATCCTTGGTGCTGACCTTGCCGGGTCCGCGGGAGGAGAGCCGCAACAGGAGGAGCTGCTGAGGGCTGCCCCTCACACGTCGTCCCCATCAACCACGCCACCCAGAGGGGCGTCACTGGCAAGGGCATCCACCGCCGAGCCCACGCGCATGGAGGAAGGGGCGCAAGCATGGACACTGGTGGCTCCGTCCTGGCAACGAACATTGGCGGGGAAGGAACCACTTCTCCTCAGCTCGACACGGGTAAGCTGCATGCCTCCCGTCCCTTGCTATCTCTGCCACGCGATGCTCTTTGTTTTCTTTGTTCTGAACTTTGGTTTTGGCCTCGCTTCATTTTCTTTTCTCGTTTCCAGACCCTCCCTCGACGGACCAAGTGGACGTCGATGCTGGCATCGAGGAGGTCGCCAAGGATGCCGAAGCTGATGCCACCAAGACCGCTGCCAGGGAAGCCGCCAAGTACGCCACCAAGGAGGCCGCCAAGGGGCCTACCGGGGAGGCCCGCAAGGCTGCTGCGGAGGAGGCCGCCAAGGCTGCTACCGAGGAGGCCACCAAGGAGCCCGTTAGGGAGGAGGTGACCGATGACCAATCTTCCTCCCCTACAGCCCCCGCCCCGGACAAGTACTTGAAGGTGGGCAATGATCTGTTCGTCTGTCTCTCGGGGACGGCAAGCACCAGAGTGCCAGCCAAAGGGGAGGTTTTTGACGATGAGGCCCTCGCCGCCACCGAGCTCCAGGTTGTCAACGAATCGAGCGCCAGCAGCGGTGGTTCCCAAGAGGAGCAGCTCCTCCGAGCCATGAGTGCCTATTTCCAGAAGCTTCAGGTGCTCCACCGTGCCCGTCAAGATAAGGTGAACTCTAGGACGGCGGCCGTGGACAAGGCAGAAGCAGACTTTCAGGAGCACGTCGCTCGGATGCAAGTTTGGTTCGCCGAGGCCCGGCAGGGCCTAAGGGCCACCCAGGATCAGCTGGACGACCGCCAGCGAGAGCTCCCCTTGAAGCAGGCTGACATTGAGAAGGCCCAAGAGGCGATGAAGGAACAGGCCGCCTAGGACGAAGCTAGCCAGAGGCAGCGCCAAGCTCTGCTGGACACCCAAGTGGAAGACTTCGTTGCTCATGAACAGGCGCTTGCTGCCACGCTCCGTTGCAAGGACGAGGAGATCGAGAAGCTCGTCATGAAGCAGACCCAAGAGCTGGAGCAGAAGCACAAAGATGCACTTGATGCTCTGGCCCTGGACCAAGCCGGCAAGGTGGAGAAACTGGAGCTGGAGCGGGAGGAGCTGAAGGAGGAAATCTCAAAGCTGACGAAGGACAGGGACATGACTACCCACACCCTGGTGGATTTGGAGGCCACCATCTCCGACAAGACCAAGCTACTCTCCGAGGCCAACGATTACATCGATGATCTGAAGCTCAAGCTGGGCACCTTGGAAGGGACACTTTCGGAGTTAAGGGCCTATGAGGAGACCCTGAACAAGGCCCTTGAGGACGAGAGGCAGCTGCTGTAGAATGCCGCCGCTACCCACAATGACTATGTGGACAGCATAGAGTTCTGGACTAACCGCATCATCGACATTGCAGAGAGGCTCACCACGCAGCTAGCCGTCATGGGCATGCTAGACTTCAGGTACTCCCAGGAGGCGAACATAAGCCCAGTGCCAGGCTGACCTTATTCTGTGAGCGCGTCCTCGACGCCCTGGAGCAGCTCCGCTCCAGTCGAGCAATTTATCTGGCCAATGAAGCTCGGAAGCTTTGTCGGGGCGCCCTGACCAAGGTGCTCACCAAGGTGGCGTTCTGGAACCCCAGCGTCGACTTCGCCAATGCGCTTGAGAGTTTGCCGGAGGATGTGGACCTCAAGGCACTTGAAGAGCGTATCGAGCCCATCATCAGCTGCGTTGACGGAGTCCAGAGGTTGGAAGGCCAGGCCGGGACTAGCCACTCCGTTTCTCATTGCCACTGCGAATTCGTGCCCAAGACAATTTTATCTTAAGTTAGAACCGCGGCAACCACTGATGTAATATAACTTTGCAGTATTTTGAAATAGTGCATGCTATCTTCCTATTTGATCTTTCTTTGTATGTACACACCCTACGCTTAGTTGGATAGGTTTGCCGGCACATAAACCCGTGCCGCGGTGCTTTGAGGAACGGATCCTTAGCATCCCGACAGGGGCGCTTGCTGCCGGGATAGCCACCTTGCCATTCTCGGCGCAGCCGCTCGAACTGTTGAGCGGACTCGAAACAGAACAAGGGTGTTGCCAATAGCGGAAGGGTTCCTTTGCGTGCAGCTTCTCCATACAAGGAGCAAAATCTTTCGAGGAAAATAACCCTATGAAAAGGAAATTGCTCAAGGTTTGGCGTGACTTAGCTTTTCGTTGCCACGCGGATGGTTGTTGCGGCTGCAGACGACACCGCTCGCCTGGCTGATGGCACCAGAGTGATGGGGATGATTTTGACCCCCTCCGCCGCCAGCGTCTTCCCTATCACTTGCCCGCGCTGGCGTGGACAGACCGGCTCCAGACGAGCTGACCACTGGGGACGCCTTCTTCTTCGGGGCCATCGCGATGAAGGAGTCGATGCGCTAACTTCTAGACCAGTTTTTCACAGCCTCATGCCCCCTACCTGGCGTGCCAAAAATGTGGGGGAAACGACACCTATGGGATCCCGAGGACCCCTTCTACGATTGGCGGGGGTGAAGAGCTGTGCAAAGAGCAGGTCTAGCGCTCAGCGCGAGGGGATTTTTTACCCAGGTTCGGGCCGCAAATGATGCGTAAAACCCTAGTCCTGCTTGTTTGTGTTTATCTTGTGTTCTTCAGTTCTTGGACTAGCTACTATGCGTGCCCAGTCCAAAAAGTCTGAATCCTTCCATAGTACGCCTCGGGCCTCCTTTTATATATCAAAGGGGTCGTCACAGTGGCACACAAGAGGTGGAAAGTACCTACAGTGTACAAGTTTATCGCCTGACATCATAGGATAAATGCATTTAATGCGCTGCCTACGTGCCCTCTTGCTTTATCAGGGACGGCAACAGAGCTCGTCCCGTCCGTCGCCGCCTCGCCTTGCTTCGATGCGCGTCCAAGCTGATGAGGCATGCAGCGCCATGCTGGCTAGCTGATTGCCATGCTGGTGCGGTGACAGGGCCTTTAGGAAGATCTGCATGCCACCACGCAGGTGCTCGACTAGTTGGCCTAGAAGCGGCATGCTGCCACGCAGGCGCTTGCCTAGTTGGCGGGCTGGTTACCGCGTCGGAACGGTCACGGGGTAGCGAAGCTTTGGCAGGTGCGGGCCTAGCCGCGGCCCCGCAGATGCCCCGGTAAGGGTCTTGCCGGGGTCTCGCGGCCGTCCCTGGCAAGGATCTTGCCGGGGGTCTTCGTCTCCTGGTTCTTATCTAGACTCGCAGGCCTTCGGTCTTCACAAAGATCTGCATGCCACCATGCAGGCGCCCCCGAGTCTTGGTCTCGACGTTGTCGATGGTGTCAAAACTCTCAGGCTCAAGGGTGGAGGCCTTGCTGGTGTTGGGCAAGTCGCCCCGGCAAGGCTCTTGCCGGGGCTATGTAGGGTGCCCTGGCAAGGGTGTTTCCGGGGGAAGTCCATCTTGCCCCTTTGCTCTTCATGCCTCTGGCTTGAGTGCTAGCTTGGCAGTCTCGTACCTTTCGATCCTCTGCCCCGCCAAGCATGGCCGCAGGTGTGGCTACGACTGCCCGTGCACAAGTAAAGGGGTACAAAAAGGCCCCTACTTTTGTACACTGACATGCACAAAGCATATGACCGAGTGGAGTGGTGTTTCTTAAAGGAAATTATGTTGAAATTGGGCTTTAAAGAGATTTGGGTGAATTTAATTATGAAATGTGTATCCTCTATGGAGTACTGGGTCCATATTAATGATGATGAGACGGGGAGTTTTAAACCAACTAGAGGATTGAGGCAGGGAGATCCCCTTTCTCCCTACTTATTCTTGTTATGTACAGAGGGTTTGACTGCCCTTTTAGCTAATGCGGAGGAGAATGGAAACATTTCCAGTATAAAGGTTTGCAGAGATGCCCCATCAATTTCTAATATCGTCTTTGCTGATGACTCTTTGATCCTTATGCGAGCCAATCCCATGAGTGCGGAGGCGTTGAAATCACTTTTGGATTCGTATTGTGCTGCCTCAGGGCAAATGGGTAGTGCTGAAAAATCTAGTATATTCTTTAGTCCCAATACAAAGTGGAAGACAAGGCACAAATATGTACAATTCTAAATATTATGACTGAAGCCCTCAATGACAAATACCTGGGTTTGCCAGCAAATGTGGGCATGGACAAAAGTGATTGTTTCCAGTTCCTGATCGATCGAATTATTATGAAAATTAGTGGATGGAAGGAAAAATTGTTATCCTCTGGAGGGAAGGAAATTTTGCTCAAATCTGTTGTACAAGCCATCCCCACCTATGCCATGTACGTCTTTAAAATTCCTAATAAAAATTGCAAAGGAATTATTGACGCGAGGTCGCAATTTTGGTGGGGTAGCGAGGACAATCAGAAGAGGATGCATTGGATGGCATGGTGGAAAACGCGTGTTCCAAAAGATCAAGGAGGTATGGGCTTTCGAGATATACACAGTTCCAACATGGCACTATTAGCTAAACAAGCATGGCGTCTTCTTGATAATCCTGAATCGTTATGTGCAAGCATCTTGAGAGCTAAATATTTCCCTGAGGGAGAATTGATGAACGCAAGTTTAAAGAAGGGATCCTCTTTTACTTGGCAAAGCATTATGGCGAGAGTGAACTCTTTGAGAAATGGTTATATCTGGTGAGTTGGAAATGGACAAAACATCGATATTTGGAGATATGCATGGATTCCGAATTGTGCAAATAGGAAAATTATTACTCCTAGAGGTGGGCAACTTTTGTCAAAGGTGGATGATCTTATTGATCCAATCACGAATTTTTGGGATGAAGATTTGGTGAGACAAACTTTGTGGCCAATTGATGTGCAAAGGGTCCTCGTGATTCCCCTCCCTATGCATAATATGTCGGATTTCATTGCCTGGAGCTATGCAGAAAATGGTGTATTCACTGTTCGATTAGCTTATTTGGAGGATTGGAACCAACATGGGAGGAAATTGCAATATACTAATGTTATGGGTCGTGTCAATGTCAATCCTATCTGGGGTAAGATTTAGAAATTATCGTGTCCGGCAAAGGTAAAAATATTTATTTGGCGAACATTACATGGAACTCTACCGTGTCGTGTTACACTTGCCAATAGACATATGAAAGTTTCGCCTCTTTGTTCATCATGCTCGAATGGGAAAGAAGATACAAAAAACATCTTGTTTCTGTGTCAGAAGGCAAAAGAGGTTTGGGGTAACCTGGGGATGTACAAGGTAATTAAGAAAGCTTGTGTTATTGATCATGCGGGTGAGGCGGTTCTTGAATTCTTACTTCTTATGCCGAACCAAGAACTACCTATATTAGGTTGCCAGAATGCAAGTGTATTAACCGCGATAACTGCTTGGTATTTATGGTGGGAGAGACGCATGTTGGTTCATGAAGGAAAGTCTCAAGATGTGAACCGGATTTCGATAGGGGTTCGTGCTATAACGGCAAACTATGTGAATGCCCACTCCCCTAGTGCGACTAGTAGAAAAGAAGGATGGAGCCGACCTCCTATGGGTTTTGTTAAACTAAATGTTGATGCTTATTTTGACCATGATCTGCTCAGGGGCACGGGAGGTGTTGTACTCAGAGATGACAAAGGAAAATTCATTGTTGGCGGAAATTGGAAGATAGATTGGTGTGTTGATATACTAACAGCAGAAGCAATGGCTCTTAGGTTTGGTTTAATTCTTGCACAAAAGGCGGAATGCAATCGTCTTATTATTAACTCTGATAATATGGAAGTCATTGACATAATGAAGAATGGAGGACAATCGACGGAATTTGCGACGGCAGTCTTCGAGGATTGCTACTTCATGGCATGTGATTTTCTGTTGACTAGATTTGAACATTGTAATAGGGTAGCTAATAAGGTTGCTCATGAACTTGCTAGGCTAGCAAACATTTCTGTAACTAGAGATTGGTTTGAGGAGCTTATGGAGAATATTGTACCTCTTCTTATAGGCAATGTAACCATTATTTCCAATTAATAAAGTGGTTGTTTTCTTTCAAAAAAAAGAAACATCTAATCTACTAGTGTTTTTTTGGACGACCAAGACCACCAGAAGAGCCGAGCATCAGGAAGTTTCTCAGGTGGGGTCTCATGTGTTTAAAGGAATTGGGATGGGGTCCACCGGCTGACAAAAATAAATTAACCAACGCAAAAATAGGAGAGTCAAACTTTATCTATAGCATGCCGAGATGTAAAAGGCAAATCAGTTTAAATATAGTAAGAGTCCAACATGTTTGGAAAGCTTGTGTGCGTCTAATTATTCTTAGATGGGTCGGCTATACTAGTATAAGTAACCATAGTACGGTCAATTTAAAGGCAGGTTATTTTTTATGAAATAGACGCGATGTGTTTTTCAGGATAGACACCCGTATCAAGTTTTGGAGGGATTTTTTGGAGGGATCTTTAGAAAACCTCTGTGTCGTGATTTTTCTTCATGGAAATTGTTTTGCACGTGAGTACCTTCGTCAAGATTGGTTTTCTCGTGCTGAACCGTAAGGTTCAAACCCTCTACTTCATGTATGTCGCGTGCACGAGCGAGAGGTTGCTACTGCTGGTGATGGAGTGCCGTAAAAGATTAGGCCGCAACAACAGATCGGATCTCGCCACCGAGGTTCGGTCTACATCAACCGGTGCTTAACGAAACATTGGTTTACTTCTCAAACCACCGACACCTTGCATTGTACATCCTAAATGGTATGACAATCATTTGAGGAGTAACGTCTATTCGCTGTAAAAAAATCCACAATGGATCAGTTTAATCACCCAAGGTTGCCTAGTTCCATTCACATCTTCCAAGTCATGAGAAGGCTGCTAATGCAAGCTTAAGGATAAGCTTCTAACAACTACTATAAGTAATACGTAGAATAGCATGTAGGAACTTTTACTGTGGGATGCACCTACCAGTGAATGGAATTTCAGAGCAAATTGTATTAGCAACTTCAATACAACTGGCACAAGATGCAAAATTACATGCTTGAGATAATACTAAAAGGCAATATGTTAACTCAGATATACATGGGATGTTTAAATAAGTGTACACAAAATTACAAGTTTTTAGATACACAAGAACAGTTTATCCAATCAACCGGTATAATACAAGCCCAGGCGCAAGCCATCTCATACAAATGTCGTTTCTTCAGAAAGGCCCCAAAAGAAATAGTTACAGCAACAAATAAGCCATGCCCATTCGCCCAATAAGCGAGCATAAAATAAATAGATGCACAAGACATGGAAATATCGGCTTCACTAGAGCTAGAGGTAGATCTTCAATGCCCTCAGCTGGTAATTTGGTCTGTGCTCCCAAGGAAAACAAAATGAATTAACTTGAATTCTATGGAGATTCTAGCAATGAGAGGGGAGTGTGTCTACATGCCCTTGTAGACTGAAAGTGTCAACCATCTAGAGATCGTGGTTGGCATAGTCGTACTCCTTCGCGATCCAATCTGATCCGAGCACCGCACGAACGACACCTCCGAGATGTGCACACGTATGGCTCGGCGGCGTCTCCTCCTTCTTGATCCAGCAAGCGAGAGAGAAGAGGTAGATGAGATCTGAACCAGCATGATGGCGTGGTGGTGATGGTGGCAGTGGAATTCTGGCACGACTACGCTAAGCACTGCATGAAGGACGGGGAGGGGATGGGAGAGAGCGACGGCGGACAACAATGGGATGGCTGCCCCCTGCCCCCCCCTCTCTTTATATAGTCTAGGGGGCAGGGGGCGCCCAAAACCCTCCTATGGTCGGCCACAAGGGATAAATCCCTTTAAATGTAGAGATAAGATCTTATCTATATATTTAACCCTTTAAATTTAGAGATAAGACCTTGTCTCTAGATTTAAATGGCATGGGCCTTGGGACTGGTACTGCCAGCACACGTGGGATGTTGCCCCACCCCTCGATCCATGTGGGCCCCTTTCCGGTTGTTGGGCCCCATGATGGAACCCTCAGAACCTTCTAGAACCTTCTTGGTACTCTACCAAAATTCCCAAACTATTCCAGAACCTTGATAAACACTTTCCATATAAAAATCTTTACCTCCGGACCATTCCGTAGCTCCTCGTGATGTCCTGGATCCCATCCGAGACTCCGAACAATATTCGATCTCACCATTATGAATATCCCAATCCTACCCTATTGTTACCGAACGTTAAGTGTGTGACCCTACGTGTTCGAGAACATGTAGACCTGACCGAGACTCCTCTCTGATCAATAATCAATAGCGGGACCTTGATGCTCATATTGACTGCCACGTATTCAACGAAGATCTTTATCGGTTTGAACCACGATGTCGAGGACTCAGTTAATCCCGTATACAATTCCCTTTGTTTGGCGATATGTTACTTGCCCGAGATTCGATCGTTGGTATCGTCATACCTAGTTCAATATCATTACTGGCAAGTCTCCTTACTCGTTCCGTAATACAAGATCCCTGTGACTAAACTCATTAGTCACATGCTTGCAAGCTATTCACAATATTGTATTACCGAGAGGGCCCAAAGATATCTCCCTGTCACATGCAGGGACAAATCCCAGCCTCGATCCATGCAACCCAACAAATACCTTCCAAGATACCTGTAGATCACCTTTATGGTCACCCAGTTACGAAGTGACATTCGATACACACAAATTATTCTTTCGGTATTAAGGAGTGGCATGATCCCATGGTCTAAGGAGCAAATACTTGACATGAATAAAGATGTAGCAATTCAACTAAGTGATACGATCTGATGCTAAGCTTACGAATGGGTTTGTCCATCACATCATTCTCCTAATGACGTGATCCCATTATTAAATGACAACTCATGTATATGGTTAGGAAACCTTAACCATCTTTAATCAACGAGCTAGTCTAGTAGAGGCTCACTAGGGACACAATGTCTATTTATGTATCCACGCATGTATATTAGTTTCCAGTAAATACAGTTATAGCATGGAAAATAAACATTTATCATGGACAGGGAAATATGATAATAACAACTTTATTATTGCCTCTTGGGTATATTTCCAACAAAACACTGCCAATGAACTAATCACAACATCATCATGAGTTTCTTGTAGCGATCGAGTTAGGGTTCCGATTCGTATTGAGTATAAGAGGAATGGGGATTGGGAGTTAATCTTACACAGTAGTTTCTAACCTTAGCCTCGGCGACCCTGGAGGTGGTTGGAGCGGCGGATACCCTCGGCCTTGTTCTTGTCCTCCGGCTGGACCATCGTCTCGTCGTCCTTGCCGGAGTCTAAATCGATTGGCAAAGTACGATGGTCTGGCTCCGGTGCCCTGACAACCATCTCCACTACTTCTTCCTCCTCTGGCTCCAAACCGATGACCTTCGGCGCCACCAAAGTCCTATTCCAGTACGCTGTGGCACACTAGTCATGAGGAGCCAAATATTCCATGTACTTGACCGACCTTGCCCTTTGTCCAGTGTCGCCGGAGTTGGCCTGATTCATGGCCCAATGAAGGATAACGACTGACATAGCACCCTTCGTTGTGTTAGGAATCAACGTCTTCAACTCTTCAATCGTTGCCTTCTTCACCACAGTGCATGCCTCCTTGTGCATGTCTTCGATGCTGCTGGAGTTCGAGCACACTTCTATTGTGTTCTCAAACTTCGTGCGGTCATCGAGCGAGCACCCGAGGAAGAAGGCCCTCCATCCAAAGCCCGAGGTTGGAGGAGAGGTGTGAAATAGAGAGGTCGAAGAGGAGCGGCAATGAAACAAAGAGGGTTTGAGTGTGGTGTTGGGTAAGTAGTGTGGGTAAATATAGGAGCGCTAGGCCGATGGGAATGAATGTTGACATTTTAATTGTGTATTGTTCATAATGCAGGTAGTGCCACCATTGTAGAAGGGCAAGGAGGTAGTGCCTCCATTGGTCGACATGCCGGTGCAGGATCACCCAAGCGCCAAGCAAAGGAACTGCGGGAACTATCACGAGGAGTCAGGACCAAGCCACTTCTGCAAGGTTATCCTTGCTCTGAAGCTGGAGAATCTGCCATTGCCTCTTGGAGTTCACTAAGTACTTACTCGTCATCCCTATGGAGTTCAAACTCAAGACGAACACCAGCTGCTCATGAAGGGTCATGCTCAGGGTGGTCGACGGTAGGGCCACCCTTGATCAGGATTGGGCCACTTTTGCCGCCGTTCACCAGATCATGATCAGGTACATCGTGACCTTCAAGTTTCTGACCCCGACACCATGAAGGTGACATCATGGAGGTGGTCACTGATACATCTCCAAAGTATCTATACTTTTCTATTGTTCCATGCTCTTACATTATCATTCTTGGATGTTTTATAATCATTTTATAGTCATTTTATATCATTTTTGGGACTAACCTATTGACATAGTGCCAAGTGCTTGTTGCTGTTTTTGCATGTTTTTTACATCACGGGAAGTCAATATCAAACGGAGTCCAAATGCCGCAAAACTTTTTGTGCATTTTTTATGGACCAGAAGACCACCAATGGGCCAGAGCAGCACCTGGGGGTGCCCCGAGGGGGGCACAATCCACCAGGGCACGCCTGGGGCCCAGGCGCGCCTAGGTGGGTTGTGCCCACCTCGGTGGCCTCCCGCACCCCCTCTTTACCCTATAAATTCCCAAATATTCTAAATCCCTCGGGGTTAACCTAGATCAGAAGTTATGCCGCCGCAAGGCTCTATAGCCACCTAAAACCAATCTAGACCCCGTTCCGGCACCCTACCGGAGGGGGGAATCATCACCAGTGGCCATCTTCATCATCCCGACGGACACCATGATGAGGAGGGAGTAGTCCACCCTTGGGGCTGAGGGTTTGTACCAGTAGCTATGTGTTTAGTCTCTCTCTCTCTCATGTTCTTGAGATGCCACGATCTTGATGTATCGCGGGCTTTGTTAATATAGTTGGATCATATGGTGTTTTCTCCTCTCTATCTTGTTGTGATGAATTGAGTTTTTCCCTTTGAGATTTTGTTGTTAACGGATTGAATACTTTTATGTATTTGAGAGCACTTGATATATGTCTTGCATATGAATACTCGTGGTGACAATGGGGTATCATATTGATTCACTTGATATGTGTTTTGGCACTCAACTTGTGGATTCCCGCGATGACATTGGGGTAATCTATGCATAGGGGTTGATGCACGTTCTCGTCTTTTGTTTCTCCGGTAGAAATCTTGGGGCACTCTTTGAGGTTCTTTGTGTTGGATTGAGTATTATGAATATGGAATTATTTGGTGTTATTTTAGTATGAACTCTTGGATAGATCAATCGGAAAGAATAGTTTCGAGGTAGTTTTGTACCCTACAAACGATTTCTTCGTATGTTCTCCACTAGATAGGAACTTTGGAGTGATTCTTCATTGCACGTTGAGGGATGGTTATATGATCCAATTATATTAGCATTGTTGAGAGATTGCACTAGCCAATTACGGACCCTAGGCCTCATTTTCAAGCATTGCAATACCGTTTTTGTGCCCGTTTACTATTTGCTACCTTGCTGTTTTTATTTATTCAGATTATAAAAATATATTTCTACCATCCGTATTACACTTTTATCACCATCTCTTCACCGAACTAGTGCACCTATACAATTTGCCATTGTATTAGGTGTGTTGGGGACACAAGAGATTTCTTATTTTTGGTTGCAGGGTTGTTTGAGAGAGACCATCTTCATCCTACGCCTCATACGGATTGATAAACCTTAGGTCATCTACTTGAGGGAAAATTGCTACTGTCCTACAAAACTCTGCGCTTGAAGGCCCAACACGAGTCTACAAGAATAAAGTTGTGTAGTAGACATCAAGCTCTTTTTGGCGCCGTTGCCGGGGAGGTGAGTGCTTGAAGGTATATCTTTAGATCTTGCAATTGAATCTTTTAGTTTCTTTTTTATCACTAGTTTGGTTTTATAATAGAAAACTACATAAAATGGAATTGAGGTTGCATCATATTATTTCTTTTTTTATCACTAGTTTGGTTTTATAATATAAAACTAAATAAAAATGGAATTGAGGTTGCATCATACTATTGATCATCTTTATAATATCTTTCGTGAAATTGATGGATCGGAAAATTGTGCTCAATTGTTATAAGAAGAAGTCACTAAAATATTTGGCACAAAATGTTTGAATGATGAGCATGATTGCAGTGTTGTTAGTATGAATTCTTTGAATATCCATGATGCTAATGATATGCAAAACCATAAGCTTGGGGATGCTATGTTTGATGAAGATGGTACTTTTAGTCCCCCAAAGTTTGATGTGAAAATTTGTTATAATGATTGCATGCCTCCAATTTATGATGATTATAATGATGAAAGTGGATCTGGAGAGGTCATGACTATTTAATGATGAATCCACCATTTTGGATGAGGCTTCATTTGACTATGATAACAAAGTTGCTATCTATGATTATTATGGTGATGACATGTATGATATAAAGAATAATGATAACCATGAAACTTTTCATCATGATTTTAATTTTCACTCTCATGATAGTTATTCTGTTCAGTTTGCTCCCACTACCATCCATGAGAATAAATTTGCTTATGTGGAGAGTAACAAAATTTCTATGCTTGTGGATCATGAAAAGAATGATTTATGTGATAGTTATATTGTTTAATTCATTCATGATGCTACTGAAAATTACTATGAGAGAGGAACTTATGCTTTTGCATATTGCAACAATATCAAGTTTTCTCTCTATGTGTTGAAAATCTTGAAGTTTTGCTTGTTTTACCTTCCTATGCTAGTTGATTCTTGTTCCCATAAATTGTTTGCTCACAAAATCCCTATGCATAGGAAGTGGGTTAGGCTTAAATGTGCTTGCCATGTGTTTCATGATGCTCCTGTTATGTTTCAATTCTTATCTTTTATGCGAGCATCATTGAACTCATCATGCCTAGCTTAAAAGGCATTAAAGAAAAGCACTTGTTGGGAGACAACCCAACACTTTTAACCACAGTTTTTGTGTGTTCACATGATTATGCTACTGTATTAATTATGTTTTATTGATTTTGTTTCAATAAAGTGCCAAGTAAGACCTTTGGGATGGTCTATGGTAATAGTTGATTTGATCTTGCTGAAAAACAGAAACTTTCGCGCTCAGGAAAATAATTCTCATTTTTAACAGCAGCGTGATAAAATACTGATTCCTTTTGCAGAAGATTAATAGACAAGTTTCCCAGGATTTCCTAATTTTTAAGAATTTTTGGAGTAGCAGGCGTATGGTTGGAGTACATATTACTACAGACTGTTCTGTTTTTGACAGATTATGTTTTCAATGCATAGTTTGCTTATTTTCTAGTTTCTATGGCTTATATTTCGCAATATAAATTGTGGAAATGATATGCTGAAGTATTCATTGTGTGAGAACAATTATGAATCTTGTCTTTGACAGTACCAAAGTGAAATGGTTTGCTCTTTATCATACTAACCTATCTCACGAAGTTCCGTTAAGTTTTGTGTGATTGAAGTTTTCAAGTTTTGGGTGAGATGCCGATATAAGGAGAATAAGGAGTGACAAGACCCTAAGCTTGGGGATTCCCAAGGCACCCCAAGTTAATATCTAAGGAAGATCCAAGCAACTAAGCTTGGGGATGCCCCGGAAGGCATCCCCTCTTTCGTCTTCAACACTATCGGTAACCTCACTTGGAGCTATGTTTTCATTTGTCACATGATATGAGTTTTACTTGGAGCGTCATTTCATTTTGTTAGGATTTGCTTTATGTTATTTATAACAATGTTTTGCATCTTTTATTTCAATAAAAGTGGCAATGATAGCCTTTGCCATGCTTATTTTGCAAGTATACATGTTGCTGTTTGAAAACAGAAAGTTTACCGATGTTGCAAAAATTCCCTAGAAAAGTAAGAATGTGATAAAATGTTGAAACCTTTTGAAAAATGAGATCTGATAAATTTTCTACAGGGTGGAAAATTTTCATAACTTTTGGAGTTAGGTAAGTATTGATACTCTTGCATTCTTTACAGACTGTACTGTTTTGGCACATTGTTGTTATTTTTGCATTGTTTGCATATGTTTGCTTGTTTAATGATTCTATTTGAGGATAGGAGTATTAAATATGCAGATGCATTTAGTGTGCAATGTTGAATAATAATTTTAGTGATTTTCTATAGTAGATAATGATAAGGTTTTTGCATTGGTTTATACTAACTTATCTCATGAGTCCTTGTTGAGTTTTATGTGGATGAAGCTTTTGAGATTTAGGAAAACCGTGATATGAGAAGAATTAATCAGACACAAAATCTCAAGCTTGGGGATGCCCAAGGAACCCAAAGATAATATTTCAAGAAGTCTCAAGCATCTAAGCTTGGGAATGCCCCAGTAGGCATCCCACTTTTTTTCTTCAACAATTGTCGGTTAGTATCGGTTGAGCCTAAGTTTTTTCTTCTTCACATGATGTGTGCTATACTTGGATTGTCATTTTATTTTGTTTTGCTTGCTGTATTAATAAAATACTTAGATATGGAAGTTTTTAAATAAAATAGAATCCTCAAATAGTTGCCAGGGAGGCTAAGTAAGTGATACGTCTCCAACATATCTATAATTTTTGATTGCTCCATGCTATATTATCTACTGTTTTGGACATTATTGGGCTTTATTATCCACTTTTATATTATTTTTTGGACTAACCTATTAACCGGAGGCCCAGCATAGAATTGCTGTTTTTTTGCCTATTTTAGGGTTTCAAAGAAAAGGAATATCAAACGGAGTCCAAATGGAATGAAACCTGTGGGGACGTGATTTTCTCACCGAACAAGACCCAGGTGACTTGGACCCTACGTCAAGCAACCAACAAGGAGGCCACGAGGTAGGGGGGCGCGCCTCCCCCCCCCAGGCACGCCATCCACCCTCGTGGGCCCCCTGTTGCTCCACCGACGTACTTCTTCCTCCTATATATACCTACGTATCCCCAAACAATTAGATACGGAGCCAAAACCCTAATTCCACCGCCGTAACTTTCTGTATCCACAAGATCCCATCTTGGGGCCTGTTCCGAAGCTCCGCCGGAGGGGGCATCGATCATAGAGGGCTTCTACATCAACACCATAGCCTCTCCGATGAAGTGTGAGTAGTTTACCTCAGACCTACGGGTCCATAGTTATTAGCTAGATGGCTTCTTCTCTCTTTCTGGATCTCAATACAAAGTTCTCCCCCTCTCTTGTGGAGATCTATTAGATGTAATCTTCTTTTGGCAGTGTGTTCATTGAGACCGATGAATTGTGGGTTTATGATCAAGCTTATCTATGAACAATATTTAAATCTCCTCTGAATTCTTTTATGTATGATTGGTTATCTTTGCAAGTCTCTTCGAATTATCAGTTTGGTTTGGCCTACTAGATTGATCTTTCTTGCAATGGGAGAAGTGCTTAGCTTTGGGTTCAATCTTGCGGTGTCCTTTCCTAGTGACAGTAGGGGCAGCAAGGCACGTATTGTATTGTTGCCAGCGAGGATAACAAGATGGGGTTTTCATCATATTGCATGAGTTTATCCCTCTACATCATGTCATCTTGCTTAAGGCGTTACTCTGTTCTTATGAACTTAATACTCTAGATGCATGCTGGATAGTGGTCGATGTGTGGAGTAATAGTAGTAGATGCAGGCAGGAGTCGGTCTACTTGTCTCGGACGTGATGCCTATATACATGATCATACCTAGATATTCTCATAACTATGCTCAATTATGTCAATTGCTCAATAGTAATTCATTCACCCACCGGAAAATACTTATGCTCTCGAGAGAAGCCACTAGTGAAACCTATGGCCCCCGGGTCTATCTTCATCATATTAATCTTCCAATACTTTGTTATTTTCATTGCCTTTTATTTTACTTTGCATCTTTATCATAAAAATACCAAAAATATTATCTTATCATATCTATCAGATCTCACTCTCGTAAGTGACCGTGTAGGGATTGACAACCCCTTATCGCATTGGTTGCGAGGATTTATTTGTTTTGTGCAGGTGCGAGGGACTCGCGCGTAGCCTCCTACTAGATTGATACCTTGGTTCTCAAAAACTGAGGGAAATACTTACACTACTCTGCTGCATCACCCTTTCCTCTTCAAGGGAAAACCAATGCAAGTGCTCAAGAGGTAGCAAGAAGGATTTCTGGCACCGTTGCTGGGGAGGTCTACGCAAAAGTCAACATACCAAGTACCCATCACAAACCCTTATCTCCCGCATTACATTATTTGCCATTTGCCTCTCGTTTTCCTCTCCCCCACTTCACCCTTGCCGTTTTATTCGCCCTCTCTCTCTATCCTCCCTCTCTTTCTCTATTTGCCTCTTTTTGCCCTTTGCACCTTCTGTCGTTATGTCTGAAATTGGGGAAATTATTGTCGATATGGACAATAATAATATCATGAAAAATTCTGATGCTCCTACTAAAGAACCCCCATCTTACATACAAAAAAATCCGTGTTCGTAGTGGTAATATTATTGGAAAAGGAGTTATTCAAGATTTCTTTACTTGTGTCGGTGCTTTACCTTCTATGGGTAGTTCTATCCTTCATAGAACTAGTGGTCTTGCGGACGCTATTGCCATGCTTGTAGTTGAACTTGAAAGACAATTCATGCACATGCATCCTTGCATACAAAGGATTTTCCTAGAATTTTCTAATATTGAGCATTCTTCTGTTAAGCGTGCCGCTACTATCTTTTTGGCTCATGAGTTTAGATTCATAATAAAAGAGGCCAAAGAAATCTTTGTGCATTGTAGGGTGGACGCTTGTCGTCCTCCCATAGAGGCTATCATTTTTGATCAAGAAGAAATAATGCGTTTTCAATCTCTAGACTATGTTGCTTTCAATGATAATCTTAGAAAAAGGGTTCCTACCAATGTTTTAGTTGATAGAATTTCTAAACTTAATGATGATTTGGCCATTCTAAATAATGAACTAGGATATTATCTTGAATATAGGCTCACAAAGTTCTGTCAAAATAATGCTTATAATGATGAATTGGTTGTGCAAAACGAAGGACCAAAGGAGGAACCTATACCTCCCAAGGTTGATCTTGGGGACTTTTGTCCCATTAAATTTAGCCCTTTTGATTACTTTTGCTTGCCTCAAAGAAAACTTGCTACCGAACATAGAGAATATGAAATGAGTATTAATGATCTATCTTACTATTATGGCAATACCTAGATCTATCCTTGCTTTTATGCCTAGCTAGGGGCGTTAAACGATAGCGCTTGTTGGGAGGTAACCCAATTTTATTTTTATTCCTTGCTTTTTGCTCCTGTTTAGTAATAAATAGTTTGCCTAGCCTCTGTTTTGGTTGTGTTTTTTGTGTTTAGTTAGTGTTTGTGCCAAGTAAAACCGTTGGGAAGACTTGGGGAAAGTCTTGTTAAACTTACTGTAAAAAACAGAAACTTTAGCGCTCACGAGAACTGCTGTCATTTTTATTTGGAAAGTGCTATTTAGTTAATTTTTTCAGATGATTAATAGATAAATTCCTCATGTCCAGCAATTTATTTTAGAATTTTTGGGGTTCCAGATCTTGTGCTAGCTACAGATTACTACAGACTGTTATGTTTTTGACAGATTCTGTTTTTTGTGTGTTGTTTGTTTTTTTTGATGAATCTATGGCTAGTCAAATAGTTTATAAACCATAGAGAAGTTGGAATACAGTAGGTTTAACACCAATATAAATAAAGAATGAGTTCATTACAGTACCTTGAAGTGGTCTTTTGTTTTCTTTCGCTAACGGAGCTCACGAGATTTTCTACTTTAAGTTTTGTGTTGTGAAGTTTTCAAGTTTTGGGTAAAGATTTGATGGATTATGGAACAAGGAGTGGCAAGAGCCTAAGCTTGGGGATGCCCATGGCACCCCCAAGATAATCTAAGGACACCTAAAAGCCAAAGCTTGGGGATGCCCCGGAAGGCATCCCCTCTTTCGTCTACTTCTATCAGTAACTTTACTTGGAGCTATATTTTTATTCACCACATGATATGTGTTTTGCTTGGAGCGTCTTGTATTATTTGAGTCTTTATTTGTTAGTTTACCACAATCATCCTTGTTGTACACACCTTTTGAGAGAGACACACATGATTCGGAAATTGTTAGAATACTCTATGTGCTTCACTTATATCTTTTGAGTTATATAGTTTTGCTCTAGTACTTCACTTATATCTTTTAGAGCACGGTGGTGGATTTGTTTTACAGAAACTATTGATCTCTCATGGTTCACTTAGATTATTTTTAGAGTCTTAAATAGCATGGTAATTTGCTTAAATAATCCTAATCTGCTAGGTATATAAGATTAATAATAAAATTCTCTTATGAGTGTGTCGAATGCTATGAGAAGTTTGATGCTTGATAATTGTTTTGAGATATGGAGATGGTGATATTAAAGTTGTGCTAGTTGAGTAGATGTGAATTTGAGAAATACTTGTGTTAAAGTTTGTGATTCCCGTAGCATGCACGTATGGTGAACCGTTATGTGATGAAGTCGGAGCATGATTTATTTATTTATTGTCTTCCTTATGAGTGGCGGTCGGGGACGTGCGATGGTCTTTTCCTACCAATCTACCCCCCTAGGAGCATGCGCATAATACTTTGCTTTGATAACTTGTAGGTTTTTGCAATAAGTATATGAGTTCTTTATGACTAATGTTGAGTCCATGGATCATACACACTTTCACCCTTCCACCATTGCTAGCCTCGCTAATACCGCGCACCTTTTGCCGGTATCATACGCCCACCATATACCTTCCTCAAAACAGCCACCATACCTACCTATTATGGCATTTCCATAGCCATTCCGAGATATATTGCCATGCAACTTTCCACCGTTCCGTTATTATGACACACTTCATCATTGTCATATTGCTTTGCATGATCATGTAGTTGACATCGTATTTGTGGCAAAGCCACCATTCATAATTCTTTCATACATGTCACTCTTGATTCATTGCATATCCCGGTACACCGCCGGAGGCATTCACATAGAGTCATATTTTGTTCTAAGTATCGAGTTGTAATTCTTGAGTTGTAAGAAAATAAAAGTGTGATGATCATCATTATTAGAGCATTGTCCCAGTGAGGAAAGGATGATGGAGACTATGATTCCCCCACAAGTCGGGATGAGACTCCAGACGAAAAAAAAGAGGCCATAAAAAAAGAGAAAAGGCCCAAATAAAAAAATGAGAGAAAAAGAGAGAAGGGACAATGCTACTACCCTTTTACCACACTTGTGCTTCAAAGTAGCACCATGATCTTCATGATACAGAGTCTCCTATGTTGTCACTTTCATATACTAGTGGGATTTTTTGATTATAGAACTTGGCTTGTATATTCCAATGATGGGCTTCCTCAAATTACCCTAGGTCTTCATGAGCAAGCGAGTTGGGTGCACACCCACTTAGTTTCTTTTTGAGCTTTCATATACTTATAGCTCTAGTGCATCCGTTGCATGGAAATACCTACTCGCTCACATTGATATCTATTAATGGACATCTCCATAGCCCGTTGATATGCCTAGTTGATGTGAGACTATCTTCTCCCTTTTTTGTCTTCTCCACAACCACCATTCTATTCCACCTATAGTGCTATGTCCATGGCTCACGCTCATGTATTGCGTGAAGATTGAAAAAGTTTGAGAATGTCAAAAGTATGAAAGAATTGCTTGGCTTGTCATCGGGGTTGTGCATGATTTAAATATTTTGTGTGGTGAAGATAGATCATAGCCAGACTATATGATTTTGTAGGGATAACTTTCTTTGACCATGTTATTTTGAGAAGACATAATTGCTTAGTTAGTATGCTTGAAGTATTATTATTTCTATGTCAATATTAAACTTTTGTCTTGAATCTTTCGGATCTAAATATTCATACCACAATTAAGAAGGATTACATTAAAATTATTCCAAGAAGCATTCCACATCAAAAATTCTGTTTTTATCATTTACCTACTCGAGGACGAGCAGGAATTAAGCTTGGGGATGCTTGATACGTCTCCAACGTATCTATAATTTTTGATTGCTCCATGCTATATTATCTACTGTTTTGGACATTATTGGGCTTTATTATCCACTTTTATATTATTTTTGGGACTAACCTATTAACCGGAGGCCCAGCCCAGAATTGCTGTTTTTTGCCTATTTTAGGGTTTCGAAGAAAAGGAATATCAAACAGACTCCAAACGGAATGAAACCTTCGGGGACGTGATTTTCTCACCAAACAAGACCCAGGAGACTTGGACCCTACGTCAAGAAACCAACATTGAGGCCACGAGGTAGGGGCGCGCCTACCCCCCCTCCCCCCGGCGCGCCCTCCACCCTCGTGGGCCCCCTGTTGCTCCACCGACGTACTTATTCCTCCTATATATACCTACGTACCCCCAAACGATCAGATATGGCGCCAAAACCCTAATTCCATCGCCGTAACTTTCTGTATCCACGAGATCCCATCTTAGGGCCTGTTCCGGAGCTCTGCCGGAGGGGGCATCGATCACGGAGGTCTTCTACATCAACACCATAGCCTCTCCGATGAAGTGTGAGTAGTTTATCTTAGACCTACGGGTCCATAGTTATTAGCTAGATGGCTTCTTCTCTCTTTTTGGATCTCAATACAAAGTCCCCCCCTCTCTTGTGGAGATCTATTCGATGTAATCTTCTTTTTGCGGTGTGTTTGTTGAGATGGATGAATTGTGGGTTTATGATCAAGCTTATCTATGAACAATATTTGAATCTCCTCTGAATTCTTTTATGTATGATTGGTTATCTTTGCAAGTCTCTTTGAATTATCAGTTTGGTTTGGCCTACTAGATTGATCTTTCTTGCAATGGGAGAAGTGCTTAGCTTTGGGTTCAATCTTGCGGTGTCCTTTCCCAGTGATAGTAGGGGCAGCAAGGCACGTATTGTATTGTTGCCATCGAGGATAACAAGACGGGGTTTTCATCATATTGCATGAGTTTATCCCTCTACATCATGTCATCTTGCTTAAGGCGTTACTCTGTTCTTATGAACTTAATACTCTAGATGCATGCTGGATAGCGGTCGATGTGTGGAGTAATAGTAGTAGATGCGGGCAGGAGTCGGTCTACTTTTCTCGGACGTGATGCCTCTATACATGATGATACCTAGATATTCTCATAACTATGCTCAATTCTGTCAATTGCTCAACAGTAATTCGTTCACCCACCGTAAAATACTTATGCTCTCGAGAGAAGCCACTAGTGAAACCTATGGCCCCTGGGTCTATCTTCATCATATTACTTCCAATACTTTGTTATTTTCATTGCCTTTTATTTTACTTTGCATCTTTATCATAAAAATACCAAAAATATTATCCTATCATATCTATCAGATCTCACTCTCGTAAGTGACCGTGTAGGGATTGACAACCCCTTAACGCGTTGGTTGCGAGGATTTATTTGTTTTGTGTAGGTGCGAGGGACTCGCGCGTAGCCTCCTACTGGATTGATACCTTGGTTCTCAAAAACTGAGGAAAATACTTACGCTACTTTGCTGCATCACCCTTTCCTCTTCAAGGGAAAACCAACGCAAGTGCTCAAGAGGTAGAAGTAAGCGGCATTCACATCCCGTCGACGAAGCTCTTTTCTATGGAATTGCTCTAGTGCTTCACTTATATCTTTTTGAGCATGGTGTGCTTTTTACTTCACTTAAATTAATTTGAGAGATAACTATTGTGCTCATGATCTTCACTTATATTTGTTTGAGCTTATAAAAAACACATGAAAAATAGTCCCAAAGTGATAGATATCCAAGAAGGATATAATAAAAACTTTCATGAAGATCATTGGACAAAATAAACTTGATTCCTTGTAATAGTTTTGAGATATGATGATGTGTTATGTGAGTCGTGTTGATGAGTAATTGTGCTTTAGTAAGAATATTTGTGTTAAGGTTTGTGATTCCCTATGCAAGCACGAAAGTCAATAGTTGTGCAATGAAATTACATCCTACTTGTGGTGCATTATTCGGTGTTAATTATGCTCAATGCTCTCTTATGAGATTATTCGTTTCTTAGTTGGTCGCTTCTCAATCTTTTGCTAGCCTTCACATTGCACTAAGTATGATCACTACTTGTGCATCCAAAATCCTTTAAACTAGTTTTGCCACATGAGTCCACCATACCTACCTACATGCGGTATTCTTTTGCCGTTCTAAGCAAATTTGTATGTGCCATCTCTAATTTTCAAAATAAATTTCTCTTTTGTGTGCTCGTACCGCTCGCGAGGCGGTGAGGGGTGGCCAATATTTTCTATGCTAGATGTGTTATTCTCACGATGAGTGTTTATTCACTTGTCATTGCACGAGAGTAAGGCAAAGGTATTAGGGATGCCCAGTCCTGAAATGAAAAATGAGTATACTTTATGTTGTCAAATAATAAATTCCTTGAAAAGTGTTGGTATGGAGGGCACCCGTGGATACGATTAGCCATGGAAAGTGAAGGTATGGTTGAAAAAAGAATACAATTTATTTTCTGTTTGGGAACCGCCTATGATATATCTAGCATGGAAAGTGTTGGGAGCTCTAAGTCGTTTTCGTTGGTGGGAAAAGTATGTCTCTCAAAATGTTTTTATCTCTCAATTTTCGCTTTATGCTCTCGCACCTCTACAAATCCCTACTTCCCTCTGCGAAGGGCCTTTATTTTACTTTATGCAATTTTTATTTTTAATTTCAGTCTCCATCTTCTCTTATAACGCACCAACTAGGGGGCACTATGATCGTACTTGAGCATTGGGTGTAGCTAATATGCGAATGTGTTTCATGAATGGATCAATGATTGAGCATGATGGGCTAGGGATAACTTATTTTAGCGTTGATATTTGAAAGACGTGGTTGCTTGTTGATATGCTTGAGTATTTAAGTCTCATGTCAAAACTAGACTATTGCTTTGAACCATATAAAAAGTCCAAATGTCCATGCTATAAAGAAAAGAATATGAGATGACATGTTAGGTAGCTTTCCACATCAAAAAAATCTGTTTTTATCATTTACCTACTCGAGGACGAGCAGGAATTAAACTTGGGGATGCTGATATGTCTCCAACGTATTTATAATTTTTTATTGTTCCATGCTGTTATATTATCATTCTTGGATGTTTTATAATCATTTTATAGTCATTTTATATCATTTTGGGACTAACCTATTGACATAGTGCCAAGTGCCAGTTCCTGTTTTTTGCATGTTTTTTACATCGCAGGAAGTCAATATCAAACGGAGTCCAAACACCGCGAAACTTTTTGTGGATTTTTTATGGACCAGAAGACCACCAATGGGCCAGAGCAGCACCTGGGGGGTGCCCCGAGGGGGGCACAACCCACCAGGGCGCGCCTGGGGCCCAGGAGCGCCCAAGTGGGTTGTGCCCACCTCGGTGGCCTCCCGCACCCCCTCTTTACCCTATAAATTCCCAAATATTCTAAATCCCTCGGGGTTAACCTAGATCAGAAGTTATGCCGCCGCAAGGCTCTATAGCCACCTAAAACCAATCTAGACCCCGTTCCGGCACCCTACCGGAGGGGGGAATCATCACCAGTGGCCATCTTCATCATCTCGGCGGCCACCATGATGAGGACGGAGTAGTCCACCCTCGGGGCTGAGGGTTTGTACTAGTAGCTATGTGTTTAACCTCTCTCTCTCTCTCGTGTTCTTGAGATTCCATGATCTTGATGTATCGCGGGCTTTGTTAATATGGTCGGATCATATGGTGTTTTCCCCTCTCTATCTTGTTGTGATGAATTGAGTTTTTCCCTTTGAGATTTCGTTGTTATTGGACTGAATACTTGTATGGATTTGAGAAGCACTTGTTATATGTCTTGCATATAAATACTCGTGGTGACAATGGGGTATCATATTGATTCACTTGATATGTGTTTTGGCACTCAACTCGCGGATTCCCACGGTGACATTGGGGTAATCTATGCATAGGCACGGTGACATTGGGGTAATCTATGCATAGGGGTTGATGCACGTTCTCGTCTTTTGTTTCTCCGGTAGAAATCTTGGGGTACTTTTTAAGGTTCTTTGTGTTGGATTGAGTATTATGAATCTGAAATTATTTGGTGTTATTTTAGTACGAACTATTGGATAGATCAATCGGAAAGAATAGCTTCGAGGTGGTTTCGTATGTTCTTCGCTAGATAGGAATTTTGGAGTGATTCTTCGTTGCCCGTTGAGGGGTGGTATATGATCCAATTATATTAGCATTGTTGAGAGATTGCACTAGCGAAAGTACAGACTCTAGGCCTCATTTTCAAGCATTGCAATTATCATTTTTGTGCTCGTTTACTATTTGCTACTTTGCTGTTTTTATTTATTCAGATTATAAAAATATATTTCTATCCTCCGTATTACACTTTTATCACCATCACTACTGGAATAAGCTTCTTTGCCGTCCGCCATGGCGGACGGCAAAGGCACAGATCACGGACGGCCAACATCTTTGCCATCTGCTAGTGGACGGCAAACTGTCTGGATGAATGCCTGCCAGCAAAGGCCTTCTTTGCCGTCCGCTTCTTAGACACGGACGGCAAAGGATTAATCCATCCGCCATCCGAGACCAGCAGACGGCAAAGACAGTTGACGGCAGTGCGGTGGCGTGAGAGCCATTAGGGGGTTAACAGTGCTCTTTGCCGTCTGCCAGCGGACGGCAAAGTGTCAAAGATCTTTGCCGTCCGCTGGCAGACGGCAAAGAGCCCAACTAGGCAGCACTGGGAAGCTGCCACGTGTCCAGATATGCCGTCCGCCAGCAGACGACAAAGAGATTCGAATCATTGTTGTCTGCTGGTGGACGGCATAGCTGGTCACTTTGCCGTCCGCCAGCAGACGGCAAAATGACCAAATAGGAAGCCAGTGTTCCTAGTTTGCACAGGTGACTGCCACGTGTCCTCTTCGTCGTCCGCTAGCGGATGGAAAAGAGGCTATATATCCCCTGTTTTTATTTATATCCAATAAATTAGACATGGTTTCAAACACAGATATACATGCATACATATCCAACAGCATGTCCAACAACATATTTCATCCAATCCAACAACATAGTTCAACAAAGTCCAACATATCCATATATACATAACCAGAAACAAGTTTCCAACAACATATCCATATAGACATACATATGCAAACAAGTTTTCATAAACAACAAGGAAGCACCACAAGAATAGTACACTCCATGAATCAAAGCTTCCTCATGTAAAGCAAATCTACAAACTGGGAAAGATGAAAGTTAGAAGAAAAAGAAGAAGAAGACTAGTTAGAAGAAGAAGAAGTTTATTTTTTCTTCTCTTTCTTTTTATCCTCTCCTCTTCTTTATCTTCTTCTTCTTCTAACTAAGGTAGGTAAAAATGTCATTTTATTGCTATGCTAGGTAAAAATGCTAAGTGTAGGTCATTTTAGAGCTAAGGTAGGTAAATAGGTCATTTTGGAGCTTAGTGAGGTTATTATGTCATTTTCGAGGAAAATAAGCTAAGTCTATATCATTTTGGAGCTAACAAAGATTATCATGCCATTTTTTATCTAAGTATGCTCAGTATGTCATAAATGAACTGAATAAGCTAAGTATAGCTCATTTTTGATCTAACTTAGGTAATTATGCCATTTAGGAGGAAAATAAGCTAAGTATCCATTTGTAAAGCAAAATACTAGAGAAAACTTATCCTAATCACAACAAATGTGATGAAGATCGCAACAAAGGTAACAACTGATCCAACGGCATAATGATACCAAGCCTCATTATCAATGGCATATTTTCTAATCTTCTTAAGCTTCAGGCGCATTGCATCCATCTTCAAGCGCATTGCATTCATTTTCATCTTGTGATCATCGATGACATCGGAAACATACAACTCCAATGTCATCTTCTCTTCTTCAATCGTTTTAGTTTTTTCTTTCAAATACTCATTTTGTTTTTCAACTAAATTTAACTTCTCGACAAGAGGGTCCGTTTCAAATTCCGGTTCACATACCTCCTAGATTAAAATATCTCTTTGTCAACTTGATGGCCATAATTGTCATAAATGTGAAATGCAACAAATAGTTATGAAAGAGAATTTACCACATCTGAATCATAAAGCGGGCGACGGCCGACCGGGATGGACATCAAGACCATGGCACTATGTATAAGAAACAATCATACAAAGTAAGAAAATTATAAATACCAACTATATAAATCATACAATCATACAAATAACTATATAAATCAAGTACAACGTAAAAATTTGAATACCTAATAATCACTATCGGTAATGACGTGCTCTTCATCATCATTAATAAAAGCATCATCATCATCACTATCGGTAATGACGTGCTCATCATCATCATCATTAATAATTGTATCCTTTTGGCATGCCATCTTTTGACTTTTTCTTTAAATAATTTGGCATTTTCGTAGGCTTGGGTTCTCCATTCATCAAGTGAGCTAACGTCAAATAACCTCTTCTCACCGGCAAGTTTGAAATCACAATTGAGCTCTTTAATAGCCCAATAAGCCTTATGTTCTAGTTCGAGAGCTAAGTGACATGCTTTTCCATAAACCATTTTATACGGAGACATACCATAGGATTTTTATATGCAGTTCTATAGGCCCATAATGCATCATCAAGTTTCTTGGACCAATTCTTTCTAGATCTATTAACATTCTTTTGCAAAATCATTTGAGTTCTTTGTTGCTCAATTCTACTTGACCACTAGACTGTGGGTGATAAGGAGATGCAATTCCATGATTAACATCATATTTAGCAAGCATTTTATGGAAAGCACCATGAATAAAATGTGAGCCACCATCAGTCATTAAATATCTAGGGACTCCAAACCTTGGAAAAATAACTTCTTTAAGCATTTTAATAGAAGTGTTATGATCAGCACTACTAGTTGGAATAGCTTCTACCCACTTAGCAACGTAATCAACAACAACTAAAATATGTGTATATCCATTAGAGGTAGGAAAAGGTCCCATATAATCAAAGCCCCAAACATCAAATGGTTCAATAACAAGTAAATAATTCATAGGCATTTCTTGACGTCTACTAATATTACCAATTCTTTGACATTCATCACAAGACAAGACAAACTTACGGGCATCCTTGAAGAGAGTAGGCCAATAAAAACCGGATTGCAATACCTTGTGTGCAGTTCTATCTCCTATTCATGCTCAGGTACACAACGTCTAATAACACCATCTACCCCTTCTTTATAAAGATATGGGTCATCCCAAAAGTAATGTCTCAAATCATAGAAGAACTTTTTCTTTTGCGGGTATGTTAAACTAGGTGGTATAAATTTAGCAACAATGTAATTAGCATAATCAGCATACCATGGAGCAGTATGAGAAGCATTTATGACATTTAATTGTTCATCAGGAAAGCTATCATCAATAGGTAGTGGGTCATCAAGAACATTTTCAAACCTAGACAAGTTGTCTGCAACGGGGTTCTCAGCTCCCTTTCTATCAATAATATGCAAATCAAATTCTTGTAGCAAGAGAACCCATCTAATAAGTCTAGGTTTAGCATCTTTCTTTTCCATAAGGTATTTAATAGCAGCATGATCCGTGTGAATAGTTACTTTAGAATCAACAATATAAGGTCTGAACTTATCACAAGCAAATACAACTGCTAAAAATTCTTTTTCAGTTGTAGCATAATTTCTCTGAGCATTGTCTAGAGTTTTACTAGCATATTGAATAACATTTAATTTCTTATCAACTCTTTGCCCTAGAACAGCACCTACAGCATAATCACTAGCATCACACATAATTTCAAAGGGTAAATTCCAATCAGGTGGCTGAACAATCAGTGCAGAGATCAATGCTTTCTTAAGTATTTCAAATGCTTCTACACAATCATCATCAAAAACAAATGGTATATCTTTTTGTAATAAATTAGTCAGAGGCTGAGAAATTTTTGAGAAGTCCTTAATGAACCTCCTATAAAAACTGGCATGACCAAGGAAACTTCTTATACCTTTGATGTCCTTGGGACATGGCATCATTTCAATAGCATCAACCTTGGCTTTATCAACTTCAATACCTCTTTCAGAAACTTTATGCCCCAAGACAATACCTTCATTAACCATAAAGTGGCACTTTTCCCAATTCAAGACAAGATTAGTTTCTTCACATCTCTGCAAAACTCGGTCAAGGTTGCTTAAGCAATCATCAAAAGAGGATCCATACACGGAAAAATCGTCCATGAAAACCTCACAAATCTTTTCACAAAAGTCAGAGAATATAGCCATCATGCATCTTTGAAAGGTAGCAGGTGCATTACATAAACCAAAAGGCATATGTCTATAAGCAAAAGTACCGAAAGGACAAGTAAAAGTAGTCGTTGATTGATCATTGGCTGACACAGGTATTTGAGAGAAACCAGAATAACCATCTAGAAAGCAAAAATGTGTGTGTTTGGATGATCTTTCTAGCATTTGATTGATAAAAGGTAAGGGGTAATGATATTTTTTAGTAGCTTTATTTAATTTGCGGAAATCAATTACCATCCTATAACCTGTAATAATTCTTTGCGGGATCAACTCATCTTTATCATTAGGAACGACAGTAATACCTCCCTTCTTAGGGACACAATGGACAGGACTTACCCACTGACTATCAGCAACGGGATAAATTATACCTGCCTCAAGAAGCTTTAGTATTTCCTTTCTTACCACTTCCTTCATCTTAGGATTCAGTCGTCGTTGATGATCACGAACTGGTTTGGCATCTTCCTCCAAATTTATTTTGTGTTGACATAGAGTGGGACTAATGCCCTTAAGATCATTAAGAGTATATCCAATAGCAGCATGGTGCTTCTTCAGAGTTTTCAATAATCTCTCTTCTTCATGCTCTAAAAGGTTAGCACTAATAATAACAAGATATATAGTTTTCTCATCAAGACAAGCATATTTAAGAGTATCAGGTAATGGTTTAAGCTCAAACACGGGATCACCCTTGGGTGGAGGAGGATCCCCTAGGATTTCAATAGGCAAATTGTGTTTCAGGATGGGTTCCTGTTTAAAGAATACTTCATCTATTTCCCTTCTTTCATTCATAAACATATCAATTTCATGGTCTAGCAAATATTGTTCTAAAGGATCACTGGGAGGTACGGCAATAGAAGCAAGGCCAATAATTTCATCTTTACTAGGCAATTCCTCTTCACGGTGTTGTCTACGAAATTTAGAGAAATTAAATTCATGAGACATATCACCTAAACCAATAGTAACAACATCCTTTTTGCAATCTATCATAGCATTAACAGTGTTCAAGAAGGGTCTACCAAATATAATGGGACAAAAGCTATCTTGTGGGGAACCAAGAACAAGAAAATCAGCAGGATATTTAGTTTTCCCACACAAGACTTCAACATCTCTAACAATTCCAATTGGTGAAATAGTATCTCTATTGGTAAGTTTAATTGTGACATCAATATCTTCTATCTCAGCAGGTGCAATATCATGCATAATTTCTTTGTATAAGTCATGAGGTATAGCACTAGCACTGGCACCCATATCACATAAGCCATGATAACAATGATCTCCTATTTTAACAGAAATAACAGGCATGCCTACCAAAGTTCTAGGTTTATCTTTAGCACAAGGTTTAGCAATTCTAGTAGTCTCATCACGAAAATGAATAACATGCCCATCAATATTTCAAACAAGAGATATTTAACAATAGCAATATTAGGTTCAACTTTAATTTGCTCAGGAGGTGTATAAGTTCTAATATTGCTTTTACGAACCACAGTTGAAGATTTAGCATGATCCTTTACCCTAACAGGGAAAGGTGGTTTCTCAACATAAGAAGTAGGAACAATAGGATCATTATAAGTGATAGTCTTTTCTTCAACTTTAATAGGTGCAGCTACTTTTACTTCTATGGGAGGATGATATTTAAACCACTTCTCCCTAGGGAGATCAACATGAGTAGCAAAAGATTCATAGAAAGAAGCTACTATCTCAGAGTCAAGTCCACATTTAGTGCTAAATTTACGGAAAACATCGGTATCCATAAAAGATTTAACACAATCAAATTTAGGTGTCATACCTGACTCCTTACCTTCGTCGAGGTCCCAATCTTCAGAGTTGCGTTTAATTCTTTCCAATAAATCCCATTTGAATTCAATAGTCTTCGTCATAAAAGAGCCAGCACAAGAAGTATCGAGCATGGTGCGATTGTTATCAGAAAGCCGAGCATATAAATTTGAATAATCATTTCTCTTGAGAGCTTGTGATTGGGGAATGAATATAACATTGATTTAAGCCTCCCCCAAGCTTGAGCGATGCTTTCTCCTTCGCGAGGTCAGAAATTATATATATAATTGCAATCACGATGAACAAGAGGCACAGGATAAAACTTTTGATGAAATTCCAATTTCAATCGTTTGTAGTTCCATGACCCCGTATCATCACATAGCCTATACCATGTCAATGCATCTCCCATCAAAGATAAAGGGAAGACCTTCTTCTTAATAATATCTCCGGGTACACCTGCAAGCTTAAATAATCCACAAACTTCATCAACATATATTAGGTGCTCATCAGGATGCATTGTTCCATCTCCTACAAAAGGATTAGCTAGCAGTTTTTCTATCATACCCGAAGGAATTTCAAAGCAGACATTTTTATTTTCAGTAGGTTTAGTAGGTTGAGGAGCAACTCTTTGCTCTACTGGTCGGGGTGAAGATACCCCAAACAAGCCCCTCAGAGGATTACTTTCCATAGTAACAAGTGACAGTAAATTTCAGCACACTATATAAATTTTTCCTTACCAAATTCCACCTACCAAAGGCGCTTCACTCCCCGGCAACGGCGCCAGAAAAGAGTCTTGATGACCCACAAGTATAGGGGATCTATCGTAGTCCTTTCGATAAGTAAGAGTGTCAAACCCGACAAGGAGGAGAAGGAAATGATAATCAGTTTTCAGCAAGGTATTCTCTGCAAGCACTGAAATAATAGGTAACAGATAGTTTTGTGATAGGATAATTTGTAATGAGTAACAAGTAACACAAGTAAATAAAGTGCAGCAAGGTGGCCCAATCCTTTTTGTAGTAAAGGACAAGCCTGGACAAACTCTTATATAGAGAAAAGCGCTCCTGAGGACACATGGGAATATCATCAAGCTAGTTTTCATCACGTTCATATGATTCGTGTTTGGTACTTTGATAATTTGGTATGTGGGTGGACCGGTGCTTGGGTACTGCCCTTACTTGGACAAGCATCCCACTTATGATTAACCTCTATTGCAAGCATCCGCAACTAAAACAAAAGTATTAAGGTAAACCTAACCATAGCATGAAACATATGGATCCAAATCAGCCCCTTACGAAGCAACGCATAAACTAGGGTTTAAGCTTCTGTCACTCTAGCAACCCATCATCTATTTATTACTTCCCAATGCCTTCCTCTAGGCCCAAATAATGGTGAAGTGTCATGTAGTCGACGTTCACATAACACCACTAGAGGAGAGACAACATACATCTCATCAAAATATCAAACGAATACCAAATTCACATGACTACTAATAGCAAGACTTATCCCATGTCCTCAGGAACAAACGTAACTAATCACAAAGCATATTCATGTTCATAATCAGAGGGGTATTAATATGAATATTGGATCTGAACATATGATCTTCCACCAAATAAACCAACTAGCATCAACTACAAGGAGTAATCAACACTACTAGCAACCCACAGGTACCAATCCCGGACTTGGAGAAAAGAATTGGATACAAGAGATGAAGTAGGGTTTTGAGAGGAGATGGTGCTGGTGAAGATGTTGATGGAGATTGCCCTCTCCTGATGAGAGGAGCGTTGGTGATGATGATGGCGATGATTTCCCCCTCCTGGGGGGAAGTTTCCCCGGCAGAACAGCTCCACCGGAGCCCTAGATTGGTTCCGCCAAGGTTCCGCCTCATGGCGGCGGAGTCTCGTCTAGAAAGATGGATTATGATTTTTTTTCCTCATCGAAAGACTCCATATAGCAGAAGACGGCCATCAGAGGGCCACCAGGGGGCCCACGAGGTAGGGGGCGCGCCCAGGGGGTAGGGCGCACCCCCACCCTCGTGGGCAGGGTGTGGCCCCCCTGGTGAACTTATTGCGCTCGGTATTTTTTATATATTCTAAAAATGACTTCCGTGAAGTTTCAGGACTTTTGGAGCTGTGCAGAATAGGTCTCTAATATTTGCTCCTTTTCCAGCCTAGAATCCCAGCTGCTGGCATTCTCCCTCTTTATGCAAACCTTGTAAAATAAGAGAGAATAGGCATAAGTATTGTGACATAATGTGTAATAACAGCCCATAATGCAATAAATATCGATATAAAAGCATGATGCAAAATGGACGTATCAGTACACATTCATATTCTTCTCCGGGTAGTTGGGCCCTGGTATTATCAACGTCAGGAAAATATTCTTTTGTTGCATAATCTGCCCGGGGGGAGATTGAGTGGAATGACAAACACGGGCCAACAGCTGTATGGGGTTGCCATCTGACCAAACACACTGAACCCATCTGTGCTGACGGCGACTCGAGGATGCCTTGGATCTGCCGTTTTTTCCTTATGTAATGCATCGAAGCGCTTCCACGCTTCACCATCCGATGTGTGCACCATCATCATATTCCCATATGCATCTAGTTCGGTTCTTTTGCTCGTTTTGTGCCATGTCATCTGTCTGGCCGTCTCTTCGACCATGAAAAGACGTTGAAGTCTTGGTACGATTGGCATATACCGAAGAACATTAACGGGTATTTTGGTCTGCGTCTTCTCACCCATACAGTTGTCTACCACAACATACCTGGAAGAATTGCAAATGGGACAATAGTTCAAGTCCTCATACTGAAGCCTAAATAAGACACATCCTTTCTCACAGGCATGTATCTTCTCATAGGGCATCTTAAGAGCACGGAGGATTTTGTCTGACTGGTACAGGTTTGGAGGTAGCACATGGCCTTTGGGTAGAAATCGGCCGAATACTGTCATCATCGCGTCGTAGCATTCTCTGCCCAAGTTGAATTGAGCCTTCAAAGCCATTATTTGTGAGATGGCATCCAGCTGACAAAGCTCAGTGTGCTCGTGGAGAGGACGTTTTGAGGACTCCAACATTTCAGTGAAGGCCTTTGCAGATTCCTCCATCTCCTCGTCCGAGTCCCGAGCATCATCAAAGTCTTGCACCATGTCTGCGGTCCCGGTACCATGCTCGTCAGTGCGACGACAAACCTCGGCTCTGGCACGTTGGGCAGACTCACCATGTAATGTCCAGACCATGTAACCAGGCGTAAAACCAAACTTCTGTAGGTCTTTACTCATTTCAAGCTCATCCCTCTTTTAATAGTTGTCGCAACGGACACAGGGGCACCAGCTAAATTCCTGGCCATTTGCAAATGCGGCTCTAACAAACCCCTTGGTTTTGTTAACCATTCCTCGGTCCAAACTTTCTGACTAGTGTAACCGGTGTACATCCATGCACGATCACTCACATTGACTTCCTACTGGACACACAAGAAATATATACATAATTAAGCAAACCATATACATCAGTTAATGGAGTTTGTTAGTTTTATTATGTCCATGAAACCTACACGCTAATAGGTAAAGATAGGTCCTAATCCCACCCGAGTATGTGTAGATTGGGTTCGTTTTCCCATGCTCTGCTCCGGATCCGACGCAAAATTTCGGCAGCACCTCCCCGTTGTTCTCTTGATACACGTCTCGGCAATAAGCAGAGAGAATGTGTACCCGGAGAACAACAGGGAGGCACTGACGAAATTCTGCATCGGATCCGGAGCTGAGCATATGGGAAAACGAACCCAATCTACACATACTCGGGCTGTCCATGGATAACGTTGGACAATTCAAAAGAATCACGATTATAAATATGCAAATGCATGCATATTTATAGATGTAACCCTTTCGAACGGGAGACGCATAGTGGTTACACATACTGATGATTGACACCTATAGCTAGCAAGTTTCATCGGCACGAAAACCGGAACAAAGCAAATGAAGGGGGAGGAGGAGATGTCATTTGTGCTCACCAACAAACGCAGGGGCGGAGCTCGTTGAACACTACACCCTCACAGCGACGAAATACCTGCATATTTAAATCGAAAGATGAGTAACATAGCAAGTATTCGACACCGACGGCCACATGTACCTCGCACTAATGATACTTGCTATTTACGGTACCATTGACACCGAGGAACCCTCTAACCCGCTCGTCCCCGGGCAAACTAAATAGCAACTACCATCGGTGCAAGGTACATGAGGCGGTCGGCGTTGAACACTAGATCCACATCCCACAAGTGAAGCCGGCGCCCGGCGTCCCGCAACAATAGTTCTGGTGACCGATGATGGTCGAACACCTTGGCAAATTTGTCTGGCAGCCTCTGCGATGAGGATTAAAGCCAAGTTTTTGAAATTTCAAACAACCAAACCGACTTGAGTTAGTTTGGGTGTTTCAAGTTTCAACACTTAGCTTTCAATCGTCATCTCTGGGGCTGCCAAACAAATTTGCAATGATGTTCGACCGCCATCGACGCCGAGAACTGTTGCCGCTGGACGCAGGACCCGTGTGTCACTTATGGGACGTGGATGTAGTATTCGACACCGACGGCCACATGTACCTCGCACTGACGATACTTGCTATTTAGGGTACCATCGACACCGAGGAACCCTCCTTTTCTTCTTCTTCTTCTTTCTCTTTTTTCCTTTTCTTCTTCTTCTTCTTCTTCTTCTTTCTCTTTTTTCCTTTTCTTCTTCTTCTTCTTCTTCTTCTCCTTTTTCCTCTTCTTAAACCTAGCACTAACCTAAACCTAAAGACTCAAAACTACACCTAAACCTAGCACTAACCTAAACCTAAAAACTCAAAACTACACCTAATTAAACCTAGCACTAACCTAAAACAAATCAAGAAAATAGAGAACAAAAAAACAGGAAAAAAACAGAAAAAATTACCTCTTGCTCCGGCGAGGTCGGCCGGTTGGGCGGGCAGGCGCAGGGGCCGCAGGGAGGAGGACGACAGCGGGGCGGGCGGCGCAGGGACCTCGGGGAGGGGTCCGGCACCGGGGTGGCCCGGCGCAGGCCACTCCGGCGACGGGGCGACGGGGCGGGGATGGCCGGCGGCGGCGACAGAGGAGAGAGGCGGACGCACGGGAGGGAGGGAGAGAGAGAGAGAGAAAGAGAGGGGGAGACGGCTCGGCCCGTTAAGTGGGCCTTCTTTGCCGTCCGTTAGCAGACGGCAACGAGGGCCACCGTTAGGGCTGGCTCACGTCTCCTCTTTGTCGTCCGCAAGCAGACGGCAACGGACTAACATTGCCGTCCGCCAGCAGACGGCAAAGTAATCACCTCTTTTGCCGTCCGCTAGCGGACGGCAAAGAATCTGACCTAGCCACGTCGTGCCCTGTGGGGCCCACCTGGCTCTTTGCCGTCTGCCTTATAGCTCTTTGCCGTCAGCTGGCCGACGGCAAAGAAGCAGCTGACGGCAAATAGCATTTTTGCCATCTGCCCTTTCTTTGCCGTCCGCTTTGTGGAAGCGGACGGCAAAGAGGCTCTTTGCCGTCAGCTGGCGGACGGCAAAGAAGCTGATTCCAGTAGTGTATCTCTTCGCCGAACTAGTGTACTTATACAATTTGCCATTGTATTAGGTGTGTTGGGGACACAAGAGATTTCTTGTATTTGGTTGCAGGGTTGTTTGAGAGAGACCATCTTCATCCTACGCCTCCCACGGATTGATAAACCTTAGCTCATCCACTTGAGGGAAAATTGCTACTGTCCTACAAAACTCTGCGCTTGGAGGTCCAGACGAGTCTACAAGAATAAAGTTGCGTAGTAGACATCAGTCACCAAGTCAAGAAGCACGACAACGCCTTCGCTGTGACCGCATAGAGAGCTCCCGTTGCCCGTTCCATGTTGGTCGTTGGTTGAAGACTATATATTATATGCCGGGTTTCGGTTTAAACTTATGGTACTATGTTAAATTTGTAGTGCGTGGTTAGGACTTGTATGTGTGCCTAAGTTTGTTGTCTTGCTCTAGTTTATTCTTAGCTATCCATGTGTGTCTGTGATAACCTCACCACATGAAGGAGTAGGTTACCACATAGTTCTTCTGGATGTAACCAAACAACTGCTTGTGTTTTCCCTAAGACAAGTCTGCAACCAAACAACACGTCTTCCGTTTCGGCACATGCACGCTAGAGGTGGTGCGGACAATTAGTCAACATATAGATATTGGTTTTTTGCCTGTATTTGCTCAACCAGACTCAACCGAGACAAGTATGCAAAGGGGCAAAAAAAAATGCAGGTTACCAAACACATTCCTGGTGTTTGCTCGTATTTGCAAGTTTTGGGTTTTTTCTCGTCAAAAAGAATGACAAAGACAACTGGAGTCAATGCCCCGTCAAGCGGGGAACGACGAATGGGTCTCGCTCCAACAGTCTAGTCCGTCTTATCCACAGTTGTGGAGTATTAACTGTAGAGCTACACCTGTAGTGCAGTACTACTAGTACTACCATTCATTGGTTACAGAAGCTCCATTCATTGGTCATTCATCTCGCCCATCTGAGATTCTCTTCACTCCATGGATGCTTGATAGTTGATACCTGTCCATAGGCAACTTTGCGCAACAACAACAACTGTGCTCTGTCCAGAACTACGTGCATACACAGCACATTGTTTCGACCATGTCTCTGGAGTCGTCCATCGCTCTCCTTCGCCACCTCACCGTGCTCACCCTCGTTGCTCTCGTCCCTTCTTCGGCCGCACTTAGCTTCATCTACAACGGCTTCCAGCACGCCGCCGACCTGAGCCTAGACGGCTCGGCGTCCATCTTGCGCGGCGGCGCGCTTCAGCTCACCAACGACAGCAACAACCTCATGGGCCACGCCTTCTTCGCGGCGCCAGTGCCAATGCTCGTGAACAAGGCGGTCATCTCCTTCAGCACGGCCTTCGTCTTCGACATCGTTACTGTCGGCAGAAGCGGCGGCCATGGACTCGCTTTCGTGGTCGCGGCTTCCAAGGTGCTCCCCGGGGCAAGTGACGAGCAGTACCTTGGCCTCCTCGGCAAAGGAAATCTGGGCAACTCCTCGAACCACGTTTTCGCCGTCGAGTTGGACACGGTGCAGGCGAACGGGCTCCTGAACGAGACGAACGCCAACCACGTCGGCGTCGACTTGAACAGCCTCGTGTCCAACGTGTCGGAGCCGGCCGCCTACTTCACCGATGACGACGGCAGGAGCGTCTCCGTGCCGCTCGAGAGCGCGCAGCCGATCCAGGCGTGGGTGGACTACGACGGCAGCGCCAAGGTCCTCAACGTGACCATCGCTCCCGCGTCCTTGCAAACGCGGCCTCGCCGGCCGCTTATATCGCAGGTCATTGACCTCTCGCCGATCTTTAAGGAAGACATGTACGTCGGTTTCTCGGCGGCGACAGGGAAGTTGGCGAGCTCGCATTACGTTCTTGCCTGGAGCTTCCGTACCGACGGAGTCGCGCAAGCCATCGATCTCTCCCGGCTGCCGAAAGTCCCAAAGGCGCCGGCTCCTCCACCTTCCACGTCCACCATCATCAAGATCGTCGCTCTGTCTTGCGCCGCCACGCTGGTCATGGTCGTCGCCGCCATCGGTGCCGCGTTTTGGCTGCGGAGAAGGGCGGCGCTGGCCGAGACGCTTGAGGAGTGGGAGCTGGATCACCCGCACAGGTTGCCATACAAGGAGCTGTACAATGCGACAAAGGGGTTCAAGAACAGTGAGCTCCTGGGCGCCGGTGGCTTCGGCCAGGTGTACAGAGGCGTGCTCCGGCGCTCTGGCGACACGGTGGCCATCAAGAGGATCTCAAGCAACGGGTCGCAGGGGATGCGCGAGTTCGTCGCCGAGGTCGCGAGCCTCGGGCGCATGCGGCACCGGAACCTGGTCGAGCTGCGCGGGTGGTGCAAGCGCGGGCAAGACCTGCTTCTGGTCTACGACTTCATGCCCAACGGCAGCCTCGACGCGCACCTGTTCGGCAGTGCCGGCGTCGGCGTGTCCCCATCGCCGGCGTTGCTCACGTGGGAGCAGCGTTTGAGGATCCTCAGGGGCGTCGCGTCCGGGCTGGTGTACCTGCACGAGGGGTGGGAGCAGGTGGTGGTGCACCGCGACGTCAAGGCCAGCAACGTGCTGCTGGGCGCGGACATGAGCGCGCGGCTCGGCGACTTCGGCCTCGCGCGCCTCTACGAGCACGGCGCGGAACCTGCCACGACTCGCGTCGTCGGGACGCTGGGCTACATGGCGCCGGAGCTCACCGTGACTGGCAAGGCCACCACGGCCAGCGACGTGTTCGGCTTCGGCGGCCTGCTTCTCGAGGTGGCGAGCGGGCGGCGGCCCATCGACCCCATCACCGGCGTGAACCTGGTGCGCTGGGTCCGAGACCACGGCGTCAAGGGCGACCTGGTGCGAGCCGTGGACGAGAGGCTCGACGGGTGGTATGACAAGGAGGAGGCGAGGCTGGTGCTGTGGCTGGGTCTCGCTTGCAGCCAGTGGCGGCCGGAGGCGCGGCCTAGCATGAGGCAGGTTTGCCAGTACCTCAACGGCGAGGAGGAAATGCAGGAGGATGCCGTGCTCGTCTTCTCAGACGTCGACTCCATCGACTTCGGCTCCTTGACGTCGCTGACATGGTCGTCATCATGTCAGTCGTGTGCAACAATGTCGGCGGGCTCACTGCGCCGTGGACGGTGAATGGCTTGAGCTTGAAGAGCTTTTGCCAAATTCCCGTGAAGCTAAAACTTTCTACTCCTCGACCATGCGTTCATGCTGTCTTCTAAGCTTAAGGATATACTAATAACCAAGTACTAGTGCGCAGAATAGCATGTAGGACCTTTTACTGTGGGATACACCTACCAGTGATTGGAATTTCAGAGCAAATTGTATCAGCAACTTCAATACGACTGGCACAAGATGCAAAATTACATGCTTGAGATAATAAAAGGCAATATGTTAACTCAGATATACATGGGATGTTTAAATAAGTGTAGACAAATTACAAGCCTTAGATACACAAGAAGAGTTTATTCAATCAACCGGTATAACACAAGCCCAGGCGCAAGCCATCTCATACAAATGTCGTTTCTTCAGAAAGGCCCCAAAAGGAATAGTTACAGCAACAAATAATCCATGCCCATTCGCCCAATAAGCGAGCATAAAATAAATAAATGCACAAGACATGGAAATATCGGCTTCACTAGAGCTAGAGGTAGATCTTCAATGCCCTCAGCTGGTAATTTGGTCTGTGCTCCCAAGGAAAACAAAATGAATTAGCTTGAATCCCTGGAAACAATCTTGAACCAAATGAAATGAAATTCAAAATGAACTGAGACAACGGAGAATCGGCACAGACAAGAAACATGGAAAAACAAGACTTGACTTACAAATAGAATTTTTAAGCAGGGTATGTTCTCAAACTAAAGTCTTACTGATCCAGATAGATATTTGGTTTCCAAACGGGGCACAATTTTCAAGAACTAAATTACTCAACCTAAGAAATATTGCAGATAAATATCAATAACAAGCCTGTATGAACCTCCTCACGATTCCAGGATCTAGATTAGTCGTCTGATCACATTGTGTTCTTCTAGATAATTGGTTTTAAGAAACGAAATATTTTCAACCAGACGTATACGATACAAACCTTGGCTCTTAGTAGGGAGGATCAGGGTTAAATGCTAAAGTTTCCCTCCAGATGAGCTCTTTCATATGTTCTTCTGTAAAAGATGGTTGCTCAAAATCAAAGCTGAAAGGTGCTGGGCAAGTGGGTTCTTCGTTGATGTCATGAAGAGAAGCCAAGTATGGGTGATGCAGAGCCTCATCAACTGCATGAAAAATGATTTTGAGCCATAGTAAAGCAAACAAAACTAACATAAGTAGTTAGTTCAAGCCCATGTACCAGTGATGCGTCTGCTTGGGTCAAACACCAGCATTCTCTCTAACAGATCAACTGCACCATCAGACATGTTGCGGAAGCGCAGGCGGAAGTCCTGCCTTGGGTACTGTGGTAATTGCTTCATGTATCTTCGTGCATTATCACTCCGAAGAAATCCTAGGCTCGAATCATCTGGTGATCCTATCAACTTTTGAAGCAGAAAGCCGGAAAGGACTGATTAATATTTGACACAACAGGTTCAAGAGACATCATTAAAAAAAGAAGCAAAAATGCATTCCGTGGTACTAAGAATGGTCGAGTTGAAGCTAAGAATTTATTGCACAGAAACCAACCAGTATATATAGTAAAATGTATACTTTGAAGAGAAGAGACATCCACAGAAACTTGCACGAAGTTAATAATCCAAATATGGATTCCAGATCTGATGACACAGTAAAATGTTGCAGCACCAACATGCTACCAGATGCAAAATACATTTACTAATTCAGTGTTGGCGTAAAAGTAAACAACTTCTATTCAAACACAAGATGTGAAACAGGTCTAACAATACAGTCAGATGTGCCAAGAAAGATCCAGTTATCCTATTGTTCCAAATATAACAATTGTCAAATTCTATTAAAGAAGCTCAGAAACAGACTCATCTTGATTGATTGACAGCTTCCAAATAGACAACAACATGACTTGTCAATGTGGATACCAAAAAAGGCAAGCTATGAGTTGAACAAACCTACCTCAGTGATCAATTTTAACTGTTGGATGTAATCTCTTCCAGGAAACAGGGGTTGACGAGTAATAATTTCACCAAGTATGCACCCAACTGACCAGACATCAATTGCAGCAGTATATTGTGAACAGTTCAACAGCAACTCTGGTGCTCGGTACCAACGAGTGACCACATACTCTGTCATGAGATCAGTTTCTGAAGTGGTCCTTGCAAGCCCAAAGTCTGCAATCTTGAGATCGCAATTTGCGTTTAGGAACAAATTGCTTGGCTTCAGATCACGGTGCAAGACATTTGCTGAGTGCACATATTTTAGCCCTCGAAGCAACTGATACAAGAAGTACTGCAATGCAAAACATGTAACTTATGATTGCTGGAAAATAGAGCTCATAAACCTAAACTAAGAACTAAAGAAGGTACGGAACACAACATGTAACTTATGATTTCTGGAGGACAAAGCTGATAAACCTAAGCTAAGAACTAAAGAAGGTGAAGAACACAATTGTGAGTACATGTCAATCGATATCTACATTAGTCACCAGAAGATTTGTTTCAACTGCAATTGCAGCAAATACATAAGAATCTTGGCAGAAGCAGGAGGCAACAAACCTGGCAATGGTCATCAGTCAATGATTGATTTGAGCGAATGATCTGGTGGAGATCTGTGTCCATCAACTCAGTAACAATGTACACATCCTTAAAATCATCTCTTATTGGGGGGCGTATTAAATCCTTTATGGCAAGAATCTGTGATCCAATTTTGAAACCATGATAAGAATAAACCCATCATAGGAATGACTGACAGTGTGAGTATGAGTGGACAACAAAGCCCATTAACAGTAAAATTGTAATGACAAAAAACAGAAGCCACTCAGGCACACCGCTTCTAGAAACTTGGACAAAGGAAAAAAAAACACTAGTAGAAGCAAACTTCAGAGAAAATTGTCAGCGCACACTCGACCCTATGACTGTGATGCCAGCTGATCCCTATGCTTCTAGATGCTTCTTTAGTAAGAAGCTTAAGTATTACCACAGAACTTCATCATGTACATAATCAAGCAATAAGGGTCAGTTCCTGGGTAGGGCCATACTCTGCGATTTACATTCAACATATTACACCTAAAGTAGTTCTTTCCTTATGCATAGTAATTCTCTATAACCAGAAGTACATGACCACTTGCCTCTGCCAAAATTTGGTATTCAAAAAGAAACTAATAAGAGCAGCGTTCACAGTTGAACATGTGTTGCTCAAGCACAGTGGTAAGCTATCTTATGTATAGAAATGTAAAGCACACAGCAAACACTTATAGCGGTACGGCAAGTACATCGAGCAATCACTATACATGTCCAAACAAATTAAAACAGACAAGTCTTACATTCTCATGGTCCATGTGGCGAAGAAGCTTTATTTCTCTCAGCGTCCGCTTGGCGTCGATGTGGTTGTCAAACGCATTTCCAATCTTCTTGATCGCAACCTCCTCTCCTGTATCCGAACTAACCGCCGCGCTACAAATAGGGAACAAGAGTAGGCAAATATAAGCACTCCTACTGCAACCCTTAGGGTGGGGCGTCGCCGTGACTCACTTCCTCATCATAACTTTATGCCTAAAAACGTCATACCCGCATGTGTGCCAAATCTGGGCAGACACCGCCGCACGGCGCGGAATATTCTACACATGGCATAGATAGATAGCAGCTCGGATTCGCTATTAACTGCAGCGGCACGCATAAAATCCGCGATTCGGGAGGGGAGAACGCACCAGACAATGCCGTAGGCGCCTCGGCCGATGGGGCGGATGGGCGGGGCGTACTTGGAGGCGACCTCGAAGAGGTTGCCGTAGACGTTGTAGAGCACGTAGCGGCCGCCGTGCGTCGCCATCCCCTGGATCTGCGCGGCCCCGCCCGCGGCGCCGCCGCCGCCGCCGGAGGTATCCATGGCCTCTTCGTCGCCGCTCGCGAGGGGGAGGAGCCGAGGAGGGGGAGAGCAGGGTTGGGTTCTAGGGTTGGTGCTTCGCAGCGACTAGTCGTTCATGGGCTTGGGGGACTCTGGTGGAGAAGCTTCCCCCTCTTTTTGACTTGGGCGGCGACTGGGGAATGCGGATGGGAGCGAGCGGACGCGAGGACGGAGACCGCGCGCGTGGGGCGACGTTAAGGGGAAAACACAAGGAAAAAAAAAGGTAGATAGGGGTAAATGTCCAATTTGCTTAATTTATTGCTTTGTACTCCATTTAAAAAAATGGTGAGGGTTCATACACACCTTTTTTTGGCGAGATCATACACACCTTATATTGCTCTAACGACTTTACTGATCTACTCCTCCATTCTTTATTGTAAGAAACTGCAAAGACGTCTTACATTAAGAGACAAAGATTGTATCTAATTGTACAGTCTTTACAAATAATTACAGATGATACACCGTGAGTTGTGAAGATTAGTTGCAATTATTTAAATGATTGCTTGTATGAACCATTAATGTTTATATTCGCAAAAAATAATGAAACATTAATGTTTGGATTAATAACAATATAAAAGAATTTATCTGAAATGCATGTAATTTATTGCATTTTAGTACGATATATTTGTAGAATATTTATTAATATAAGTAGCATGGATTGCGCAAACAATGTGTTTTTTCCATGCACGGTGGCATGGTGAATTACATGGTTGCATGTTACTCCCTCTGTTTTTAAATATAAGCCCTTTTAGAGATATCAGTATGAACTATATATGGCGCCAAATGAGTGAATCTAACTCTAAAATGTGTCTATATTCATCCGTATGTAGTTCATATTTAAATCTTTAAAATGTCTGATATTTAGGACCGGAGGGTGTACAAGAATTGAATGTAATGGGTCTTCTTTCATGCATGATAACATGATGGGCTAACATAGTTGCATGTTACAAGGATTAAAATCTTGTTACATCATTCCATCTAAACGCGCCCGGTGGCCACCTTCTTTCCACTCGTGCAATCACACCACAATACTTCATAACGGTGTTTAAAATGGTGTATCACTGATACACATGTATATTACCGTAAACATATTCACACGTGGCATACAAAAAAGACAAATACATATTTCTAAAATGGACTAATTTATTCTGTTGTTTGAGCTGAATTTTTTTTGTACAATCTACAAATTACAATATTTTCAAACAATTTTTCACACGTCCGTGTTTTCCATGGATTGTTTTATTTTTCTAGCTTTGAAATATGCCTTTTGAGCTTTTTAAAATACCCAGCTCACCAAGAGTCCGCACCCAGAGGACAAGGGCATAATTGGAGTCCTAGGTGACGCCACATCCTGATCTGATGCGCCTGGCGAGAAGAATGGTCAGACAAAAGTCAGTCACCATGTCGGCCTCTGCCTTCATTCCTAGTGGTTGGCTGAGATAGTTTCCTCACGCTCCGGGCACTCTCTTCCCGTGCCTTTCTCCGGTCATCAGTCTCAGGGTCTCCGACATCATGTAACCAACCACCCGAACCACCATTTCTTCCAAGGTCACCTTTGCAGGACGCACAACGATCAGTGTGAAGGCGCGACGCAGACCTTGCTGGTGTACTAATCAAAGTCAGGAAGGGTACCTGTGTTTAGCTCCCTCCGATCTTTCTGGTTGCTGGTGCAACGCGTCGTCCAGATGCTAGAAATGTCAACGACACAAAAAAGTAAGAAAAGTACCACCAAAATTGTTTGGAGATTTGTTGGAGGAGACTCGTTGTCCATGACGTGGTTTTACCGTGACTGGGCTTGCATGTATGTGTATACAACAAATCTTTGTACAAGTCACCCCTCAAAAGAAACTTTGTACAAGTCAACTGAATAACGAAATCATTTTCATTTTGGTAAAACCAGAAGAGTGACACACGTAAATGCGCGGCAAGATTTCGGTATGACGTGTTAGAGCATCTACAGTCGGGCGTCTCAAACCCGCGTCAAACGTCCCGGCGGACGACACGTTTACTGACTGGTCATGAAAATGCGACCCAGACGGACGCCTTAAACGGGCCTCAAACGTCTGGGCTGACCGGCACCCCTCATATCCAGCTCAAATATGGGACAGATATGGGGCCGTCCGGGCGCGTCTGCCACGTCGGACTGACGCTGGGGTCCCAGAGGAAAACAATCTGAAACCCGATGGTCCGAAGCTCGTCTCCTCCGTCGGACCAATGGCGTCGCGTGGCGCCGCTTTAGCGGGACGTGTAGTGCTTAGCCCGACTATTTAAGCCGATCGTCGGCACCGGAATCCTACCCGTCCACATTTTCCCCCTCTCATCCGCCGTCGCCGCCACTTTTCACTTGTCGTCCACCACCACTAGTAGCCATGTCCCCATGCCGCCGGGTAAGGAGCTGCCCATATCTAACGTCGGAGTGCCGGCTACAGCTCCTTGAGCACGTCCGGGCAAGGCGCGAAACCTGGATCGCCGTGGGGCTACCTCCGGATGCGGTGGATCCGGAGGAGGACATGGAGGAGGAGGAGGAGGAGGACGAGGAGGTTGAGGAGGAGCCAGAGGAGGACGTGGCAGACTTTGAGGACGCGGATCTGCAGGCGGAGCAGCAGGCAGAGCAACATGCCATCATTGATTCCCTTCGCTCGGAGTCGGATGCAGAGGCCAGACGTCGTCGTCGGCAGGTGATGGAGGTGGAGCAAGCCGCTGGAAGTCGACAAGATGCTCGCGTACATGGATGAGGAGGAGCCGGAGCCCTCCTACGCGCCCGTCCACCGGGCACCGACGTCGTGGATATCTTCGACGACGAATTGTAGCTAGCGTGTTGTAGTACGTAAGTTTATTTTGCATGCTTTGTATGGATCTAGGGGAAGAAATATGAGAGATTCCCATGCAGAGAAGGAAATTTAAGGCGTGACCGGTCACTACCGCGGACGCGCCCGATCGTGTCCGTGGACATTTCAGAAGTTCGATTTGCCAAGTCCGGTCGTAGATGCTCTTATATCATTCAGGCTCCTATAAGAGGGATAAGACTCTACTCATGATCCCTGTGGTTTGTGAGCTCCAGGTGTTCGCCAAGCAGTTGTACCGATGTTTGCATAATGGTTCTACCGGTGGTACTTGGCAATCACCAGAGGATACCCACACGGCGGTTGTACTACCGGTCAAGGGTGACTCCCTTTGGATGTTTGTCGGAGTAATGGGCCACGGGTAGCCTAACCCGAGTCCCAGAACCTTTCAAGACAGCGGGTCAGCTGCGCCCCTCAAGACATCAAGATGAAGTGCCGCCTTCTGGTGGCCGGCTGGCTGAGGGGCCAACTGCCAGAAGGCGGCCAAGCTCAGGAAGGCGGCTCCAAGACGGGCCGACTCCTGGCAGGCGGCCTCCAGAGAGGCCGGTTCCCAGCAGTCGGCCCACGGTGTCCTCAAAGTCTGCACCCCCATTAAAGAAGACCAGACCGGGTGAGGCAACAGTGTATCCCATCCCCCCTAGATCCGGGGCGGGCGTGGCCACAGTGCCTCGTACCAACGGATATCTCCACTCGGCGCGGCACTGTTGCCACTTCGTCCTTGACGCCACTCCTGACAAAGCAAGGCTCTGCTCCCATGACCGCCTGTCGGTACGGCTCAAGGACGGCAGGCCCTACCGGACAGCGAGAGCCCGGAAGACAGCGGGAGTCACACCAGTCAGACCCGAGGGAAGCCGGCTCCCAGCAGCCGGCCCGAACCTTTCTCAGGGCCCCACGCACCATTAACCAGATAAGATGCAGAGTGGCTACAGTGATCTCCCACCAGGCGGCGAGACTGTAGCCACGCCTCCCTGACCGAGCACGCGTCATTAGCAACACGGCTATAGTAATCCATAGCCGGCAGGACCCGCGAGCGGCGGAGGCGGCCTGTCGGCTTCGTACCAGACCAGCCGGCGGGGCCCACCAGGCGGCGGGCCCCAGCAGTCGGCGGAGCAGCCGGCGACCAGAGAGACTGACAGCCGGGCCCTACGCCCGGCTAGATTACCATTGTACCCCTGGGGGGTAGGCCTATATAAACCCCCAGGGCACCCATGCAAATGGTTCCCACCCGGTTAGGACTAGATTCATACCTAGGGGAGGAGAGAGCAAGCCTGGCCTTCTCCTACCTCTAGCATACAGCTTGAGGAGCACCATTGTACTCACTTGCGCCTTAGTGATCATGCGGAGACCCCGCAGAGCAGGACTAGGGGTGTTATCTCCTAGGAGAGCCCCGAACCTGGGTAAAGTTCGTCGGCGTACGTGTCTACGCCTCATCCCGCTTCCAGGCACCGACGACGTTCTACTCGCTCCCACCATGATAAGCCATCCATTGGCATATGTCGCACCCAACCCCCGACAAATTGGCGCCCACCATGGGGCCAGGTGCACCGTCGTTCGGAGACCTATTCTGGATGGGATCCCCTTTTCCTTCCTAGCGAGCGTAGCCAGCCCGGCACGCCAGACGGAGTCTGTGCCGACGCGCTGCATGGCGTGGAGCTCGCCTGCGCAGCAAGCTGCCTTGCCGACCTTGTTGGCGAGGTTCGCCTCTCCAACGAGCCGGCGTCCGATGCGGGCAATGATGGCCCTGAGAGCCGCCTCGTCAGCCTCCTCGATCAGCTCCATGTGGCCGGCGAGCCCGCTGCGGATTTGGAATCCGTTGGCTCCACCGACCCGATGCTTGTCGATTTCGACACTGCGTCACTTGACGCGTTCCCCACCAACGTGGTGGTCTACGACGAGCCGCCTCCTCGCGAGGAGAGCGACGAAAGCGCTGTCACGGAGGTGCTTGTCATCGGCCACAGTGAGCACTCTGGCGGAGGTGCTCACGATCCGCTCAACGCGGCACTACAAGACCTGACGGCACCCATCCCAGAAGACGCCGACGCCGAGATGCTGGAAGCACGCCGCCTCCAGCTTGTCGAGGGCGCCAAGAAGCTGGCTAGCATGAGACGCCTGTCGGAAGCCTACCGACGCGAGATGGACCGCGTTGTGGGCGGCATGCCGGCTCCCGCTGGGCCCAGCCGCCTTGGCGCAGTCCAGCAGCGTGGCGTGGCCATCGCCAACCTGCTCGGGGCAGATCGCCCCGTCTACGCCACGCCCGCGGAAAATATCCGAGTTGCCCAGGCAGCGGTAGAAGAGTTAAGCAAGTTCGAGGGCGAAGAGCGTCGCTAGATGGCGGAGCGCATCCAGCGGCTCCTCGATGCGGCTGCTGAGCAGCACGAGGCCGGTTGCCGCACTGAGGCGCCACACCGGCAAAACGACAATACGCCTTCCCGCCGAGATCAAGGCGCGTCATCTCGGACACCGACTGGTGACGTCCGCGGAAGAAGAGACAAGGAGTCGGCTGCCAGCCGCAGCCAGACTCGCATCACCATTGAGCGTGACCAAGACGGCCGCCCAAGAGGAGTGGAACGACAGGGTGACTGTCCGCCTCCTCCCCCTCGAAGGGAAAGGCGCGTCACCCTGCCGCCTGTTGATCACCCGACACTCGGCGACCGCCTTGGCCGCCGAGAGGGAGTCAGAGAGAACGATGCCCACCACCGGATCGACCGTCTCCACCGGTCCCTGGCGCTAGAAGAGGAAGATGAATTGGGTCCGCCCTGTTTCGGCCCCCGCATTCAAGACGAGCCCTTCCCCAAAGGGTTCACACTCCCAAGAGACACTCCCAGATACACCGGCTCCATGAAGCCGGATGACTGGCTGGTCGACTACTCCACAGCCGTCAGCATAGCAAACTGCAACAAGCGCGTTGCTGTGAAGTACATTCCGCTCATGCTCCAGGGCACAGCCCGGACATGGCTGAACAGTCTGAAGCCCCGCAACATCAACAGCTGGGTCGACTTCACTGAAGCCTTCATCCACAACTTCACCAGCACGTATAAGCGGCCGCCCAAACCTCGCCAGCTCTCCTTGTGCGTACAAGGCCCCAACGAGTCGACCCGCGACTACCTCATGCGCTGGCCGAGCTCTGCAACTCTTGCAAAGGCGTGCACGAGGTGCAGGCCATCGAGTACTTCACCGCTGGGTCCCGAGAGGGCACCCTCCTCAAGCACCGACTCCTCTGCGACGAGCTGCTGATCATAGTAGATAAATATGCCACGGCCGACTCCTCCATGAAGGCAGAAATCCAAGTTGATGCGTCTGGAAAAGTAGCCCCTCCAGCTCCTCGAACCCCGGCTGGCGACACCAGTCGGCGCCAAAATAAAGTTATTATTTATTTCCTTATATCATGATAAATGTTTATTATTCATGCTAGAATTGTATTAACCGGAAACATAATACATGTGTGAATACATAGACAAACAGAGTGTCACTAGTATGCCTCTACTTGACTAGCTCATTGATCAAAGATGGTTATGTTTCCTAACCATAGACATGAGTTGTCATTTGATTAACGGGATCACATCATTAGGAGAATGATGTGATTGACTTGACCCATTCCATTAGCTTAGCTCTTGATCGTTTAGTTTGTTGCTATTGCTTTCTTCATAACTTATACATGTTCCTATGACTATGAGATTATGCAACTCCCGTTTACCGGAGGAACACTTTGTGTGCTACCAAATGTCACAACGTAACTGGGTGATTATAAAGGTGCTCTACAGGTGTCTCCGAAGGTACTTGTTGGGTTGGCGTATTTTGAGATTAGGATTTGTCACTCCGATTGTCGGAGAGGTATCTCTGGGCCCTCTCGGTAATACACATCACTCAAGCCTTGCAAGCATTGCAGCTAATAAGTTAGTTGCGGGATGATGTATTACGGAACGAGTAAAGAGACTTGCCGGTAACAAGATTGAACTAGGTATTGAGATACCGACGATCGAATCTCGGGCAAGTAACATACCGATGACAAAGGGAACAACGTATGTTGTTATGCGATTTGACCGATAAAGATCTTCGTAGAATATGTAGGAGCCAATATGAGCATCCAGGTTCCGCTATTGGTTATTGACCGGAGACGTGTCTCGGTCATGTCTATATAGTTCTCGAACCCGTAGGGTCTGCATGCTTAAAGTTCGATGACGGTTATATTATGAGTTTATGTGTTTTGATGTACCGAAGGAGTTTGGAGTCCCGGATGAGATCGGGGACATGACGAGGAGTCTCGAAATGGTTGAGACATAAAGATTGATATATTGGAAGCCTATATTTGGATATCGGAATCGTTCCGGGTGAAATCGGGATTTTACCGGAGTACCGGGGGGTTAACGGAACCCCCCCAGGGGTTAATGGGCCTACATGGGCCCTAAGGGAGAAGAGGAGGGCCGGCCAGGGCGGGCCACGCACCCCCTCCCGCTAGTCCGAATAGGACAAGGAGGGGGGGGGGCGCCCCCCTTTCCTCTTTCCCCTTCCCCTTTCCTTCTCCAATAAGGCAAGAGGGGGGAATCCTACTCCCGGTGGGAGTAGGACTCCTCCAGGTGCACTCCTAGGGGCCAGCCGCACCTCCCCCCTCCCTCCTTTATATACGGGGGCAGGGGGCAACCCATGACACACAAGTTGATCTTCGTGATCGGTCCTTAGCCGTGTGCGGTGCCCCCTTCCACCATATTCCACCTCGGTCATATCGTAGCGGTGCTTAGGCGAAGCCCTGCGTCGGTAGAACATCATCACCGTCATCATGCCGTCGTGCTGACAAAACTCTCCCTCAACACTCGGCTGGATCGGAGCTCGAGGGACGTCACCGAGTTGAACGTGTGCAGAACTCGGAGGTGCCGTACGTTCGGTACTTGGATCGGTTGGATCGCGAAGACGTACGACTACTTCCTCTACGTTGTGTCAACGCTTCCGTTGCCGGTCTAGGAGGGTACGTAGACAACACTCTCCCCTCTCGTTTCTATGCATCACCATGATCTTGCGTGTGCGTAGGATTTTTTTTGAAATTACTATGTTCCCCAACAGTGGCATCCGAGCCAGGTTTTATGCGTTGATGTTATATGCACGAGTAGAACACAAGTGAGTTGTGGGCAATATAAGTCATACTGCTTACCAGCATGTCATACTTTGGTTCGGTGGTATTGTTGGATGAAGCGGCCCGGACCGACATTACGCGTACGCTTACGCGAGACTGGTTCTACCGACGTGCTTTGCACATAGGTGGTTGGCGGGTGTCAAGTTTCTCCAACTTTAGTTGAACCGAGTGTGGCTACGCCCGGTCCTTGCGAAGTTTAAAACAACACCAACTTGACAAACTATCGTTGTGGTTTTGATGCGTAGGTAAGAACGGTTCTTGCTAAGCCCGTAGCAGCCACGTAAAACTTGCAACAACAAAGTAGAGGACGTCTAACTTGTTTTTGCAGGGCATGTTGTGATGTGATATGGTCAAGACATGATGCTAAATTTTATTGTATGAGATGATCATGTGTTGTAACCGAGTTATCGGCAACTGGCAGGAGCCATATGGTTGTCGCTTTATTGTATGCAATGCAATCACCCTGTAATGCTTTACTTTATCACTAAGCGGTAGCGATAGTCGTGGAAGCATAAGATTGGCGAGACGACAACAATGCTATGATGGAGATCAAGGTGTCGTGCCGGTGACGATGGTGATCATGACGGTACTTCGGAGATGGAGATCACAAGTACAAGATGATGATGGCCATATCATATCACTTATATTGATTGCATGTGATGTTTATCTTTTATGCATCTTATCTTGCTTTGATTGATGGTAGCATTATAAGATGATCTCTCACTAAATTTCAAGATAAAAGTGTTCTCCCTGAGTATGCACCGTTGCCAAAGTTCGTCGTGCCCAGACACCACATGATGATCGGGTGTGATAAGCTCTACGTCCATCTACAACGGGTGCAAGCCAGTTTTGCACATGCAGAATACTCAGGTTAAACTTGACGAGCCTAGCATATGCAGATATGGCCTCGGAACACTGAAACCGAAAGGTCGAGCGTGAATCATATAGTAGATATGATCAACATATTGATGTTCACCATTGAAAGCTACTCCATTTCACGTGATGATCGGTTATGGTTTAGTTGATTTGGATCACGTGATCACTTAGAAGATTAGAGGGATGTCTTTCTAAGTGGGAGTTCTTAAGTAATATGATTAATTGAACTTAAATTTATCATGAACTTAGTACCTAATAGTATCTTGCTTGTCTATGTTTGATTGTAGATAGATGGCCCGTGCTGTTGTTCCGTTGAATTTTAATGCGTTCCTAGAGAAAGCAAAGTTGAAAGACGATGGTAGCAATTACACGGACTGGGTCCATAACTTGAGGATTATCCTCATTGCTGCACAGAAGAATTATGTCCTGGAAGCACCGCTGGGTGCCAGGCCTGCTGCTGGAGCAACACCAGATGTTATGAACGTCTGGTAGAGCAAAGTTGATGACTACTCGATAGTTCAGTGTGCCATGCTTTACGGCTTATAATCGGGACTTCAACGATGTTTTGAACGTCATGGAGCGTATGAGATGTTCCAGGAGTTGAAGTTAATATTTCAAGCAAATGCCCGGATTGAGAGATATGAAGTCTTCAATAAGTTCTATAGCTGCAAGATGGAGGAGATCATAGTTCTGTCAGTGAACATATACTCAAAATGTCTGGGTATCATAATCACTTGACTCAACTGGGAGTAAATCTTCCTATTGATAGTGTCATTGACAGAGTTCTTCAATCACTGCCACCAAGCTACAAGAGCTTCGTGATGAACTATAACATGCAAGGGATGGATAAGACGATTCCCGAGCTCTTCGCAATGCTAAAGGCTGCGGAGGTAGAAATCAAGAAGGAGCATCAAGTGTTGATGGTCAACAAGACCACCAGTTTCAAGAAAAAGGGCAAAGGGAAGAAGAAAGGGAACTTCAAGAAGAACAGCAAGCAAGTTGCTGCTCAGGAGAAAAAACACAAATCTGGACCTAAGCCTGAAACTGAGTGCTTCTACTGCAAGCAGACTGGACACTGGAAGCAGAACTGCCCCAAGTATTTGGCGGATAAGAAGGATGGCAAGGTGAACAAAGGTATATGTGATATATATGTTATTGATGTGTACCTTACTAGAGCTCGCAGTAGCACCTGGGTATTTGATACTGGTTCTGTTGCTAATATTTGCAACTCGAAACATGGACTACGGATTAAGCGAACGCTGGCGAAGAACGAGGTGATGATGCGCGTGGGAAATGGTTCCAAAGTCGATGTGATCGCAGTCGGCACACTACCTCTACATCTACCTTCGGGATTAGTATTAGACCTAAATAATTGTTATTTGGTGCCAGCGTTGAGCATGAACATTATATCTGGATCTTGTTTGATGCGAGACGGTTATTCATTTAAATCAGAGAATAATGGTTGTTCTTTTTATATGAGTAATATCTTTTATGGTCATGCACCCTTGAAGAGTGGTCTATTTTTGATGAATCTCGATAGTAGTGATACACATATTCATAATGTTGAAGCCAAAAGATGCAGAGTTGATAATGATAGTGCAACTTATTTGTGGCACTGCCATTTAGGTCATATCGGTGTAAAGTGCATGAAGAAACTCCATACTGATGGACTTTTGGAATCACTTGATTATGAATCACTTGGTACTTGCGAACCGTGCCTCATGGGCAAGATGACTAAAACGCCGTTCTCCGATACTATGGAGAGAGCAACAGATTTGTTGGAAATCATACATACAGATGTATGTGGTCCGATGAATGTTGAGGCTCGTGGCGGATATCGTTATTTTCTCACCTTCACAGATGATTTAAGCAGATATGGGTATATCTACTTAATGAAACATAAGTCTGAAACATTTGAAAAGTTCAAAGAATTTCAGAGTGAAGTTGAAAATCATCGTAACAAGAAAATAAAGTTTCTACGATCTGATCGTGGAGGAGAATATTTGAGTTACGAGTTTGGTCTACATTTGAAACAATGCGGAATAGTTTCGCAACTCACGCCACCCGGAACACCACAGCGTAATGGTGTGTCCGAACGTCGTAATCGTACTTTATTAGATATGGTGCGATCTATGATGTCTCTTACTGATTTACCGCTATCGTTTTGGGGTTATGCTTTAGAGACGGCTGCATTCACGTTAAATAGGGCACCATCGAAATCCGTTGAGACGACGCCTTATGAACTATGGTTTGGCAAGAAACCAAAGTTGTCGTTTCTGAAAGTTTGGGGCTGCGATGCTTATGTGAAAAAGCTTCGACCTGATAAGCTCGAACCCAAATCGGAGAGATGTGTCTTCATAGGATACCCAAAGGAGACTGTTGGGTACACCTTCTATCACAGATCTGAAGGCAAGACATTCTATGCTAAGAATGGATCCTTTCTAGAGAAGGAGTTTCTCTCGAAAGAAGTGAATGGGAGGAAAGTAGAACTTGATGAGGTAATTGTACCTACTCCCTTATTGGAAAGTAGTACATCACAGAAACCAGTTTCTGTGACACCTAAACCAATTAGTGAGAAAGCTAATGATAATGATCATGAAACTTCAGATCAAGTTACTACCGAACCTCGTAGATCAACCAGAGTAAGATCCGCACCAGAGTGGTATGGTAATCCTGTTCTGGAAGTCATGCTACTAGATCATGATGAACCTACGAACTATGAAGAAGCGATAGTGAGCCCAGATTCCGCAAAATGGCTAGAAGCCATGAAATCTGAGATGGGATCCATGTATGGGAACAAAGTGTGGAATTTGGTTGACTTGCCCGTTGATCGGCAAGCAATTGAGAATAAATGGATCTTCAAGAAGAAGACTGACGCTGACGGTAATGTTACTGTCTACAAAGCTCGACTTGTTGCGAAAGGTTTTCAACAAGTTCAAGGGATTGACTACGATGAGACCTTCTCACCCGTAGCGATGCTTAAGTCTGTCCGAATCATGTTAGCAATTGCCGCATTTTATGATTATGAAATTTGGCAGATGGATGTCAAAACTGCATTCCTGAATGGATTTCTGGAAGAAGAGTTGTATATGATGCAACTGAAAGGTTTTGTCGATCCAAAGGGAGCTATCAAAGTGTGCAAGCTCCAGCGATCCATTTATGGACTGGTGCAAGCCTCTCGGAGTTGGAATAAATGCTTTGATAGTGTGATCAAAGCATTTGGTTTTGTACAGACTTTGAGCTCTGTAGAATTTCTGATATTATATGTGGATGACATATTACTGATTGGAAATGATATAGAATTTCTGGATAGCATAAAGGGATACTCGAATAAGAGTTTTTCAATGAAAGACCTCAGTGAAGCTGCTTACATATTGGGCATTAAGATCTATAGAGATAGATCAAGACGCTTAATTGGACTTTCACAAAGCACATACCTTGACAAAGTTTTGAAGAAGTTCAAAATGGATCAAGCAAAGAAAGGGTTCTTGCCTGTGTTACAAGGTGTGAAGTTTAGTATGACTCAATGTCCGACCACCGCAGAAGATAGAGAGAAAATGAAATATGTTCCCTATGCTTCAGCCATAGGCTCTATCATGTATGCAATGCTGTGTACCAGACCTGATGTGTGCCTTGCTATATGTCTAGCAGGGAGGTACCAAAATAATCCAGGAGTGGATCACTGGACAGCGGTCAAGAACATCATGAAGTACCTGAAAAGGACTAAGGATATGTTTCTCGTATATGGAGGTGACAAAGAGCTCATCGTAAATGATTACGTAGATGCAAGCTTTGACACTGATCCGGACGATTCTAAATCGCAAACCGGATACGTGTTTACATTGAACGATGGAGCTGTCAGTTGGTGCAGTTCTAAACAAAGCGTCGTGGCGGGATCTACATGTGAAGCGGAGTACATAGCTGCTTCGGAAGCAGCAAATGAAGGAGTCTGGATGAAGGAGTTCATATCCGATCTAGGTGTCATACCTAGTGCATCGGGTCCAATGAAAATCTTTTGTGACAATACTGGTGCAATTGCCTTGGCGAAGGAATCTAGATTTCACAAGAGAACCAAGCACATCAAGAGATGCTTCAATTCCATTCGGGATTTAGTCCAAGTGGGAGACATAGAAATTTGCAAGATACATATGGATCTGAATGTTGCAGACCCACTGACTAAGCCTCTTCCACGAGCAAAACATGATCAGCACCAAGGCTCCATGGGTGTTAGAATCATTACTGTGTAATCTAGATTATTGACTCTAGTGCAAGTGGGAGACTGAAGGAAATATGCCCTAGAGGCAATAATAAAGTTATTATTTATTTCCTTATATCATGATAAATGTTTATTATTCATGCTAGAATTGTATTAACCGGAAACATAATACATGTGTGAATACATAGACAAACAGAGTGTCACTAGTATGCCTCTACTTGACTAGCTCGTTGATCAAAGATGGTTATGTTTCCTAACCATAGACATGAGTTGTCATTTGATTAACGGGATCACATCATTAGGAGAATGATGTGATTGACTTGACCCATTCCGTTAGCTTAGCACTTAATCGTTTAGTTTGTTGCTATTGCTTTCTTCATAACTTATACATGTTCCTATGACTATGAGATTATGCAACTCCCGTTTACCAGAGGAACACTTTGTGTGCTACCAAATGTCACAACGTAACTGGGTGATTATAAAGGTGCTCTACAGGTGTCTCCGAAGGTACTTGTTGGGTTGGCGTATTTCGAGATTAGGATTTGTCACTCCGATTGTCGGAGAGGTATCTCTGGGCCCTCTCGGTAATACACATCACTCAAGCCTTGCAAGCATTGCAACTAATAAGTTAGTTGCAGGATGATGTATTACGGAACGAGTAAAGAGACTTACTGGTAACGAGATTGAACTAGGTATTGAGATACCGACGATCGAATCTTGGGCAAGTAACATACCGATGACAAAGGGAACAACGTATGTTGTTATGCGGTTTGACCGATAAAGATCTTCGTAGAATATGTAGGAGCCAATATGAGCATCCAGGTTCCGCTATTGGTTATTGACCGGAGACGTGTCTCGGTCATGTCTACATAGTTCTCGAACCCGTAGGGTCCGCACGGTTAAAGTTTGATGACGGTTATATTATGAGTTTATGTGTTTTGATGTACCGAAGGAGTTCGGAGTCCCGGATGAGATCGGGGACATGACGAGGAGTCTCGAAATGGTCGAGACATAAAGATTGATATATTGGAAGCCTATATTTGGATATCGGAATCGTTCCGGGTGAAATCGGGATTTTACCAGAGGGCAGGCCGCGCGCCCCTCCCCCCTAGTCTGAATAGGACAAGGAAGGGGGGGGGGGCAGCGCCCCCTTTCCTCTTTCCCCCTTCCCCTTTCCTTCTCCAACAAGGCAAGAGGGGGGAGTCCTACTCCCGGTGGGAGTAGGACTTCTCCAGGCGCACCCCTAGGGGCCGGCCGCACCTCCCCCCTCCCTCCTTTATATACGGGGGCAGGGGGCACCCCATGACACACAAGTTGATCTTCGTGATCGTTCCTTAGCCGTGTGCAGTGCCCCCTTCCACCATATTCCACCTCGGTCATATCGTAGCGGTGCTTAGGCGAAGCCCTGCGTCGGTAGAACATCATCACCGTCATCATGCCGTCGTGCTGACGAAACTCTCCCTCAACACTCGGCTAGATCGGAGCTCGAGGGATGTCACCGAGTTGAACATGTGCAGAACTCGGAGGTGCCGTACGTTCGGTACTTGGATCGGTCGGATCAGGAAGACGTACGACTACTTCCTCTATGTTGTGTCAACGCTTCCGTTGCTGGTCTACGAGGGTACGTAGACAACACTCTCCCCTCTCGTTGCTATGCATCACCATGATCTTGCGTGTGCATAGGAATTTTTTTGAAATTACTATGTTCCCCAACACCAAGCGACAACAAGCGCAAGGCCATGCAGCCGGCTCCCACAAGCCGGCAGGTGGCGACAGTCGAAGACCAGCAGCCGGAGGGGCAACCTCCGTCCAAGCGCCAGAAGGGCGGCAAGCCCAATTGGCTACCGACTTTCTCATATGAGCAAACCCTGGACGCACCCTGTAAATTCCACAGTGGTGCGAAGCCGTCCAACCATACCACACGGAAATGCCATTGGCTCACCAGGATCGCCAAGGGAGACGACCTTCTGCCTCCTCCGCCTGTTGGGCAGCTGCCCCCTCCCCCTCAGCAGCCGGCCGTTCGACCAGTCAGAGCCATACAAGACGAATACCCCGAAGAGCACGGAGCTTATGTCGTGTTCACCAGTGTGGCCGACGATAGGCACAGCAGACGGCAACGACAGCAAGAAGTGAATGCAGTAGCATTAGAGACCCTCGAGTTCATGCATTGGTCCGAGAAGCCCATCAATTGGAGCAGAGCCGACCACCCGGAGGTGATGCCCAATCCCGCCTCCTACGCCCTGGTTCTAGACGCCACCTTTGCCACTGATAGGCGAGCTGCTCGGTTTTCCCGAGTTCTGATAGATGGCGGCAGCAGCATCAACATTCTGTACAAAGATACCATGGAGAAGTTGGGAATCAGACAGAGACAACTTCAGCTCAGTCGGACTGTATTTCATGGCATAGTTCCTGTCCTTTCCTGCTCACCAATCGGCAAGATCCAGATAGACGTCCTCTTCGGAGACAAGGATCACTTCCGATGAGAGCCAGTCTGGTTCGAGGTGGTGGACCTCGAGAGCCCGTACCATGTGCTACTTGGCCGACCTACACTGGCCAAGTTCATGGCGGTCCCCCACTACGCTTACCTCAAGATGAAGATGCCGAGTTCTAAGGGAATTCTGACCATAGCTGGGGACTACAAGAAGTTGTCCGCTTGTGAGGCTGAGAGCAGTCGGCTGGCCGAGTCCCTCGTGATCGCGGCCGAGATGCGACTCCTTGACCGAGTTGTGGCAATGGCAGGCAAGCAGCCGGACATGCCACCCCACCGCAAGGAGTCGGAAGCCGAGGGCTCGTTCAAGCCGGCCAAGGAGACAAAGAAGATACCCTTGGACCCGGAGCACCCAGAGAAATACGCTGTCATAGGTGCAAACCTCGACAGCAAATAGGAAGGCGAGCTCGTCGATTTCCTCCGTGAGAATCGGGACATATTTGCATGGTCACCTAAAGACATGCGGGGTGTTCCGACGGATTTCGCCGAGCACAAGTTACATGTCCAGTCTGATGCCAAGCCAGTCAGGTAGCCCTTGCGCCGCCTGTCAGAGGAGAAGAGATAACCCGGCTGCTGGCAGCCGACTTCATCATGGAAGTGTTCTTTCCAGTGTGGCTGGCCAACCCAGTCCTTGTGCTGAAGAAAAACAAGCAGTGGCGCATGTGTATTGATTACACCAGCCTCAACAAAGCCTGCCCCAAAGGCTCGTTTGCTTTGCTGAGAATTGACCAAGTGATAGACTCCACAGCCGGATGCGAGCTGTTGAGTTTCTTGGATGCATACTCAGGGTATCACCAGATCAAGCTGAACCTGGCCGACCGACTGAAGACCGCCTTCATCACGCCATTTGGAGCCTTCTGCTACTTAACCATGACGTTCGGCTTGAGGAATGCCGGCGCTACGTTTCAATGTTGCATGCAGAAATGCTTCCTCAAACAACTCGGTAGAAACGCCCATGTTTACGTGGACGATGTCGTGGTGAAGACGGATAAGCGTAGAACGCTGCTAGAAGACCTCAAGGATACCTTTGAGAACCTGCACCGATTTCAAATCAAGCTCAAGCCGGAGAAATGCGTCTTCGGAGTAACAACCGGCCAGCTTCTTGGCTTCCTAGTCTCTGAGTGCGGCATAGAGTGCAACCCTGTGAAGATCAAGGCCATCGAGAGGATGGAAGTGCCCACCCGACTGCTAGACGTACAAAAGTTCACCGGCTACTTGGCATCCATCAGCCGTTTCATCAGTCGGCTGGGAGAGAAGGCTCTCCCCCTGTACCAGCTCATGAAGAAGACTACTTTTTTTTCGAGTGGAACGACAAGGCGGATGAAGCTTTTCTCCAGCTCAACAAGATGTTGACTACTCCACCTGTACTGGCGGCCCCGACTCCTAAGGAGCCCATGCTCCTCTACATCGCCGCCACCAGCCGGGTGGTCAGCATAGTCATAGTGGTAGAATGCAAGGAGGAAGGCAAGGCACTACCAGTCCAGAGACCGATGTATTACCTGAGTGAAGTGCTGTCAGCCTCCAAGCAAAACTACCCCCACTATCAGAAGATGTGCTACGGCGTGCACTTTGCCGCCAAAAAATTGAAGCCGTACTTTCAAGAGCACCCAATCACTGTTATCTGCACTGCTCCGCTCGCCGAGATCATTGGAAGCCGAGATGCCTCCGGCCGAGTGGCCAAATGGGCCATAGATTTGGCCCCCTACACCATCTACTACCAGCCTCGCACCGCCATCAAGTCACAGGCGCTGGCCGACTTCCTCGTCGACTGGGTCAAGACCCAGTACCTGCCACCGGCGCCGGACTCCACCCATTGGCAGATGCACTTTGATGGTTCCAAGATGCGCACCGATTTGGGAGCCGGCATCATCCTCACCTCTCCCAAAGGCGACAAGCTTAGATATGTGCTACAAATCCATTTTGCCGCTTCCAACAACGTCGCTGAATATGAGGCACTCATTCACGGGCTCCGGCTTGCCAAAGAACTCGGCATTCGCCGGATCCTGTGCTACGGTGACTCCGACTTGGTGGTCCAGCAGTCGTCAGGCGATTGGGACGCCAAGGATGCAAACATGGCGAGCTATCGTTTCCTTGTACATCAACTCAATGGGTATTTTGATGGGTGCGAGTTTCTCCATGTGCCAAGAAACGACAATGAGCAAGTAGACGCCTTGGCACGAATCGGCTCCACCGGTTAAGCAATACCGACCGGCGTCGCCTACAATGCCTCCTCAAACCGTCTGTCAAGCCATCGCCAGAGTCAGATTCTATCTTTGTGCCAGCTCCTCCTGAAGTAGTCGGATCCGACTCAAGAGCTCCAGCAGTCGGCACGGGAATTCTGGTAGGCGGCCCGAGGGCCGCGGCAGTCGCACCCGGCCCAGGGACTTCAGAGCCCGGCCCGGAGACTGCAGCGGCCAGCCCAGGGACTCCAGAGCCCGACCGGGGGACTGCGGCAGTCGGCCCGGAGACTTCATCGACCCAGCAAGCGACAACCGGCTCCAACCCGCCGCCTCCCGGCCCAACCGCCCTCGTACAAGTTGCAGTCCTGACAGTCGAAGAAATCGCAGCATCTTCATGGGCCCAACCCATCCTCAACTTCCTGGTAAACAAAGATTTGCTGACTGATGTGATCTCGGCCAGGCAAGTGCAACGCCGGGCAGCAGCATACACCATAGTCAACAGAGAGCTGGTGAGGCGCAGTGTCACCGGTGTCTACCAGCGCTGCGTCAAGCCGGAGCAAGGCCAAGCAATCCTCAAAGACATCCATCAAGGCGAATACGACCACCATGCGGCTTCAAGAGCACTTGTCGCCAAGGCTTTCCGCCATGGTTTTTTGGCCAACTGCCCTGGAAGACGCCAAGAGCTTGGTCCAGAAATGCAAAGGGTGCCAGAAGTTTAGTACAAAGCCTCATCAGCCGGCTTCTGCACTCAAGACTATTCCCATAGCCTGGCCCTTTGCCGTCTGGGGCCTGGATATGGTGGGACCATTCAAGATGGCAAGAGGTGGCTTGACTCATCTGCTTGTCGCGGTGGACAAGTTCACCAAGTGGATAGAAGCAAAACCAATCAAGAAGTTGAATGGTCCGACTGCTGTGACTTTCATCTCCGACATCACCGTCCGGTACGGCATACCACATAGCATCATCACCAACAACGGCACGAACTTCGCCAAAGGTGCCTTGGCCCATTTCTGCGTGACGTAGGGCATCCGACTGGACCTAGCATCCGTTGCTCATCCGCAGTCAAACGACCAGGTGGAGCGAGCAAACGGCCCTATTTTGTTCGGCATCAAGCCCTAACTGGTCGAGCCTTTGGAACGGTCGGCCGGCTGCTGGCTCGACGAGCTGCCGGTCGTCCTCTGGAGCCTACGCACAACTCCGAACAAATCAACCGGCTTCACTCCCTTCTTCCTCGTCTACGGTGCCGAGGCCGTCATCCCAACGGACATAGAATTCGACTCCCCTTGAGTCACCATGTACACCAAGGAGGAGGCGGAAGAAGCTCGTCAAGACGGTGTCGATCTGCTGGAAGAGGGCCGGCTGTTGGCACTCAGCCGGTCCAGCATCTACCAGCAGAGCCTGTGTCGATACTACAACTGGAAGGTCAAGCCAAGATATTTCCAAGAAGGAGACCTTGTGCTCCGGCTGATCCAGCGAACAGCCGGCCAGCACAATCTCTCAGCACCTTGGGAAGGCCCCTTCATCATCAGCAAAGTGTTGGGCAATGACTCCTACTACCTGATCGACGCTCAGAAGCCTCGAGCACGCAAGAGGGACAACTCTGGCAAGGAGATGGAGCGGCCATGGAATGCAAATCTCCTTCGAAGATTTTACAGTGATGCAGTATGTACCACGCTACCTTTTGTATTAAAGTATGAAGACTCTGGGTCCCCTAAGAAGAGCTCGGGGACTGCCCTCTCTCATCTATATGATAAGAATTATGCCTTTGAGTATGTCATTTTCTTTATGCCGCTCGGCACCGGGTCCGAACAGTCGGCCCGGGGACTTGCCGCCTTGTACTATGAAGTGCTTCCTGCAGCCAGACAAGTAATCTGTTGGCACTTAAGCCGTCTCCTGCTAGAAGCCGCAGCTCGCAGAGCGACTGCCTGGTGGGCAGGAGCAAGGCAGAAAGGGTGTCCACATTAAAAATGGTTAAGGACACAAAGCACGTGCATAGTCCAAGCCGGCTTCTCACCTCACCAACCGGTTGCTGAAAAGCCAGCCTGCCGGCTTCTACTTAACTTGCTAGAATGTTCTAAAAAACGGCTAAGTACTTGCCTTCCCAGAAGTAGCTAAGTACTTGACCCAGCCACAGTCCGCAGAACAGTTGTTTGGCTGGCAAGACGGCAACCAAGGTAAGGCGGCAAAGGAAAAGCCAAAGAGCAGCAAGCAAGAAAAGATATAACTCAGAATAATATTTACATAACAAAGGCCCTTGGCCGATCTTCAAAACACAAGTTTAGGATACACCCCGCGGGTGGAATTGTGCAAAATTAACAAGTTTATCGAGACAGATAGACAGGTAAAGCAAAAGATAAACTGGTGGCCTAGGAAGCGGCAGAAGGGTTCGGTGGATCGGAGGAATCGGCGGCGCCGGTTGGTGGAGCGGCCGGCTGGTCAGTCTCCGGTTTGTCGCCTCTGGCGGTAGCCGGCTTAGTTGGGCGTGGTCGAGCTGGGGTTGGCCGCCCGCTCCGACTTCTGGCGCCTCCTCTTTGCCTTCTTCCTCCACCTCGCCCTCTTCCTCGCCGTTGGAGTCGATCACCTCCGCCGAGTCCTCGCCGTCTTTCGGGTTCAGCCCGAACCATTCCGGCGGCGCCTCGGTGCCGTCCTCAACCCACTCTGGGACGAAGATACTGGTGTCGGTGTACTCGGCGATTGACGCCGCGCGCTTGACGAGTTCATCTTCTACGACCGCCAATTCCTCCCGAGCCTCCAGTCGGAACGTGGCTAGCTGGGCTAGACTCAGCCCAGGGTACCATGCCTTGACGAACTCCAAGGCACGGCATGCTCCAGCCCGGGCCGAGGAGGCCTTCCAGGCCTAAGACAGCCGGCCGCCACCTCCAGCCAGTCGGTAGTCCGACTGGGAGTGCGCGGTGCCGGCATGTCAGGCACAGGGCGGCGATCGCTTGGGCGCCGACACGCTGAAGCCGGCGCAGCATCCGGTGAGCCAGCCAAAGACGGGCCTCGATGCTCAGGATCTGCTCGTTAAGGGTCCGGGGGGCATTGGCGGCGATCTGCACACCGTCCGCCCTCCGTCCTTCGCGATTAGCTTCAATGGCCTAGTTGGCGGAGTCCGAATGGCCAGGGAAGAAGTCTGCCAAAACAGAAAGCAAAAAGCCAAAGTTAAAGACGAGAAGCCGGCTCAACCAACAAGCCGGCAGCTCAAAGAAAAAAAGAGGGAAGCTCACCATCGACTATGTCCTCAATCATGTGAAAGCCAGAGGTCAGCATCGCCTCCTTGTCGGTCCAGGCAGAGCGCTCGATCGCAAACTCAGCAAGGAGTCTGGTATCCTTGTCCTCCATCTCATCCTGGGCCTTCTCGAGGAGCTCCTTCTGTTCCGCCAGTTACGCGACAAGCCGGTCGCGCTCTTCAGCCAGCTTGCTGCAGTCCACCTCCTTGGCACGAAGTGCGGCGTTGGCTTCGCCCAGTTGCTATTGAAGGGTGGCGTTGGCCTCTGCAAAAAAGTAGAAAAAGAAAGAGACGACAACAGTTAGCAAAGAAGATGAAGTTGCCAGGAAGATCGGGCCCGACTGCTCAGCAGTCGGCCCGAATCTCGAGGACTACAGCCCGCGGGTGCACCAGCGCGCCCTCGCAGAGAAAGAAGGGGACTTACTCCAGCTCTCCGACAAGTAGGCGGAACGTTGATCCAACTCCTAGACTCTTGAGTTGAAGGCGGCCGCACGGAGATTGTGATAATCGTGCAGCAAATACATTAGCACTCGGTGCTTGCTAAGTAGAGATCCGGGCCGCCAGCTCAGAAGCCGGCCCGAAACTCGGGGACTACACCCAGTGGGTGCGCCAGCGCGCCCCCACGAAGAAGTACAAGAAATAAAAACAAAGGAGAAAGAAGTGTACCCAGATGGCCTCTCGCGACTCCAGGAACGCCTTGTTGCAGAGCTTGAGAGCGTCAGCCTCAGCGCGGAGTTTGGCTTGAACGTCCGGAATCTCCTGGTTCAGAGGGCCCGTTCCGCCTCCCCGCACCCACCTAGTGGGCGCGGCGCTGGTCGCCTTGGTGTCCGAGACTGAGGAGCTTGCGGTGCCGGCCTCCAGCAGGCGCGGTGCCGATGCCGCCTTCGTGAGCCGGCGGTGTAAGAGTGTGCGGACCCCGGGAGTCGGGCCCGCCACCATCTCGTTTTCGGCTGGTGGCGCCGGCGGGTCGACCGGCTGCTTGTCTTGTGCCTCCTTAGAAGGAGGTGGCGGGGCACGATGACATCCGGCATGGTGATGTCGTCGTCGTCCCTTTCCATAATAGGGTGCTCGCCGCCGGCTTCCCCAGTCTGCGCCACAAACTCCGGTGGTGGCGGCGCAGAGTTCAGAGGGACAACAAGCACCGCCGACTGGCGATGCACGGCCTCTTCAGCATGCTTCTTTGCCGCGTCGGTGGCCTCGGCCTCCGCCAGCTTCTTCAAGGCGGCGTCCTCCGCCTTGTTAGCTTCCGCCTTCTTTAGGCGAAAGGCTTCCCGCTCCTCACGCACCTCCCGCGAGTTCCGCTTCATCGCCTCCCGGAGGTCGGCGGCCGGATCAATCCGCCGGGTGGTGGTGCAGGTCTCCGCCGACCTCACAATGGAGGCGGTGGCCGACTTCTTGAGAGAGAGAGCGGAGCCCTAAAATCAAGAAAATAAAGCAAAGGAAGTTCAGAAATAATCAATGAGAAGGAAAGCACAAGGGAAAGAAACTTACGCCGACACCATAGGGGGCGCCTTGGGGAGCTTCTGGTACTTGGCCGCCTTCGCCGCGGCCTCTTTCCGCTTGGTCGCGGCGTTTGGATTCTTGGGCTTCTTCGGCGCGCTGCCGAACAAGGCGGCGCCTTGCTTACACTTGCGCGTGCCGCCTCGGGCAGTCGGCTCGCCGGAGGGGCTCGCGTCCGCCTTGCCAGCGCCTCGCGCGGGGCGCGACTCTTCTTCGTCTTCATCATCATCAGGGTAGGACTCGATGCCAACTTCTTCAGAGCCTCCTGCCTCGTAGACACCGCCCGTCGCGGTGTCCTCCAAGGCGGCCGCCCCCAAGTCGGGGTCGTCCACATCGCTCACCGCCCGGTTCGGCTGGTAGTCACCACCCGCCCCTACGAGGGCGGCTGTCGTGTTCGATATGTAGATCTGTTTCAGACAACGGAAGGCTGGCTGATCAAGACTAGGGAAAGTATCAGAGAGAGAGAGAGAATCGGCAAACTTACCGCAGGCGGCGGGTCGGCGCGAGAATATGGTCGCTTGCCGAAACTCCAAGACCCCTCCAGCCTGAGGCCGGAGATCTCGTTCACCAAGTTCGCAACTTCGGCGGCCGGCATCTCCTTGGTGCTCAGCCGGCACGGGTCGCGGTGCCCGCTCATCCGGCTAATCAGGTGCGGTCGGCGTTGGAGCGGGAGAACCCGGCGCTCGACGAAGACGACCAGCAAGTCAGACGCCCTGAGGCCTTCGGTGTTGATCAGCTCCCGGAGCCATTGGATGGCGGCGGCGCCGTGTGCCGACACCGGCTTCGGCTTGTAGCCCCAGCTAGCCTGAGGCTCGGCAGGCGGGCCGGCTTCGTATGCTGGCAGGTTGAGGAAGTCGACAGTCGGGTCTATGTTCTCCACGTAGAAGTAGGATTGCTGCCACATCTTGACCGACTGCGGCAGCTTGATGATGGGGAAGACATTTTGCGGTGACGGTCGGCGAACTGCAACGAAGGCACCGCACTGGGCAGCCACCTCCCGGACGAAGGTGCCTAGTTTGGTGTAGAAGAAGGCTCCCCACAGCTCGATGGTGGGGAGAACGCCAAGGTATCCTTTGCACATCGTGACGAAGGCGGCCAGGAGCATCACGGTGTTGGGCGTGATGTGATGAGGTTGAAGGTGGTAGAACTCGAGGAATGAGCGAAGGAAGTCGCTCGCTGGCAGGCCGAAGCCCCGGATGAAGTGCGAGCCGAAGACGACCCGCTCGCTCTCACCCGGCGTCGGCGAGATCTCTCCCTCCGGTGGCACACGCGCCTTCACATGATTTGCGCCGGGGAGACGCCGCGTCTCGCAGAGGAAGGTTATGTGATCCTCGTTGACGTTGGATCCGTCCCAGTCATCTCCTCGCTCGTGCGCCATGGAGAGCTCGACGAAGAAAGGCGCGGCGAGGAAGCTGAGAGTGGGGCGAAGCAAGGAGGCTCGGGCGAACGGGCTCGACGGAGACGAACTACAGCAGCACTCCGGCATAGCTCGGGTGGCACTGTGGCGAAAGGAAGAAGAAGGAGACAATGGCGGGGTAGAGGCGTGCGCGTGCTGTGCCGCTCTCTCTCCTTTCCTACTTATAGCATGTGGGGTATGAAGCCGAGGGGGCGGGCGTGGGATCGTGGGATTAACTATGCCCTTGAACCCATGTCCCCACCTTTATCGTGTAAAATTACTGCGCGCAGTAGCTCCACGGGCGAGCGAAACCGCCCACCTCGGCCACATCGGATCCGCTCGCGTGCCGAGGCCCGGTGGTGGTGGGCCCGGCCTGCTGAGGCATCTCATCACGCGTGTGGGCTCATAGGCTGGCCCGGCCGGCTGGCGCCACGTGGCGTGCCCACAACAGGCGGCTGATCGAGAGGCTTAGCCAGCACGCCACCTGGTTCCTGCCGATGCATTCAAAATTCCAGGAAGATCCGACTGGACGTATCCGACTCCGGCCAGCCGGCTTCCCGGGAGTCGGACGAGGTTTCTTTAAGAGTACCCGAAGGAGGAAACTGTTGAGGCTCCTTGGCACATCAACCGCGGCGCCCCACCAGCTTCGGGGACTACTGTCGGAGTAATGGGCCACGAGTAGCCTAACCCGAGTCCCGGAACCTTTCAAGACAGCGGGCCAGCTGTGCCCCTCAAGACATCAAGATGAAGCGCCGCCTTCTGGTGGCCGGCTGGCTGAGCAGCCGACTGCCAGAAGGCGGCCAAGCTCAGGAAGGCGGCTCCAAGACGGGCCGACTCCTGGCAGGCGGCCTCCAGAGAGGCCAGTTCCCAGCAGTCGGCCCACAGTGCCCTCAAAGTCTGCACCCCCATTAAAGAAGACAGGACCGGGTAAGGCAATAGTGTATCCCATCCCCCCGGATCCAGGGGCGGGCGTGGCCACAGTGCCTCGTACCAGCGGAGATCTCCGCTCGGCGTGGCACTGTTGCCACTTCGTCCTTGACGTCACTCCTGACAAGCAAGGCCCTTCTCCCACGACCGCCTGTCGGTACGGCCCAAGGACGGCGGGCCCTACCGGACAGCGAGAGCCCGGAAGACAGCGGGAGTCACACCAGTCGGACCCGAGGGAAGCCGGCTCCCAGCAGCCGGCCCGAACCTTCCTTAGGGCCCCACGCACCATTAACCAGATAAGATGCAGAGTGGCTACAGTGATCTCCCACCATGCGGCGGGACTGTAGCCACGCCTCCCCGACTGAGCACGCGTCATTGGCAACACGGCTACAGAAATCCGTAGCCGGCAGGACCCGCGAGCGGCGGAGGCGGCCTGTCGGCTCCGTACCAGACCAGCCGGTGGGGCCCACCAGGCGGCGGGCCCCAGCAGCCGGCGGAGCAGCCGGAGACCAGAGAGACTGACAGCCGGGCCCTATGCCCGGCTATATTACCATTGTACCCCTGGGGGGGGTAGGCCTATATAAACCCCCCAGGGCACCCATGCAAAGGGTTCCCACCCGGTTAGGACTAGATTCATACCTAGGGGAGGAGAGAGCGAGCCTGGCCTTCTCCTACCTCTAGCATACAGCTCAAGGAGCATCATTGTACTCACTTGCGCCTTAGTGATCATGCGGAGACCCCACAGAGCAGGACTAGGGGTGTTATCTCCTAGGAGAGCCCCGAACCTGGGTAAAGTTCGCTGGCGTACGTGTCTACGCCTCATCCCGCTTCCAGGAACCGGCGACGTTCTACTCGCTCCCACCATGATAAGCCATCCGTTGGCATATGTCGCACCCAAGCCCCGACAGTGTTGGTGGCGATAGTAGCCGGTGGTGGCCCGGTAGTTCTCGGATGGCCTGACGGACCGGTACTATCGGTGTCTGGAGCGGTTGTACCGCTCAAGACTTAGCCACCACAAGCACTTGTTCCTAGCGGTTATACCGGGCCTGGTACTACCCCAATCACCATTCAGGGGTGGCTCCTTTCTAGGTGGTGGTGTTAGTAGGCAATGGTCGGACGGTAGTTCCCAGATGGCTTCGGCTAACTGTACTACCGGTATGACCCCCAGTTGTACCGCTCAGTGCCATAACATAAGGTAACCTGTGAAATGTGGTACTACCGGTGCTTGCACAGGTTGTACCAGTTGTTTGTTAAAGCTGATGTAAAGGTTGGATTTGAGGGTGACTATAAAAGGGAGTGGTTCTTCCATCTCCCACCACCTCTTTCCTCTCTCTCTCTCTCTCTCCTTCATTGATCCCCTTTGAGCTTTCTTGCCAGATCTCCTTCTCTAGCCAACCAAACTTGTTGATTTTCTAGGGATTGAGGGAGGAGACCTAGATCTACACTTTCACCAAAGGAAATTTGATTCCCCCATACTTTCTTGTGTGGATTTTGTTACTCTTGGGTGTTTGGGCACCCTAGACGGTACAGGTCACCTTGGAGCCACATTCCATTGTGGTGAAGCTTCGTGGTGGTGTTGGGAGCCTCCAATTAAGTTGTGGGGAGAGCACCAACCTTGTCTGTAAAGGTTCAGTCGCCGCCTTCAAGGGCACCATTAGTGGAATGATGGCATCTTGCATTGTGCGAGGGTGTGAGGAGAATACGGTGGCCCTAGTGGCTTCTTGGGGAGCATTGTGCCTCCAGACCACTCCAACAGAGACGTGCCTCTCCCTAAAGGGAGGGAGCTTCGGTAACACATCCTCATCTCCATCGACTCCATTGTGGTTATTTCTATCCTTTACTTTGAGCAAGCTATATTGTGTTTGTATCTTGTGTTTTCTTGTGAGCTTGTTCTTGTGCTTGTCATATAGGTTGCCCACTAGTTGTATATCTAGACAACCTATTTTATTATCAAGGCTAATTTGAAAGAGACAAAAAATGGTAGTTTCATATTCACGCCTCCTCTAGTCAACCTGTTCGCACACGAACACGTCACCGTGTACCTCCAACGCCGAGGGTGATGCACCGCAGCTCACGTCGAAGAAGATCTGACCGGCAGCGCGATACGCAGGACAGCCGACAGATGCTTTTGTAGACCCGAAGCCCCGCTTGCCCGGGAGGGACCCCGTCAGGGCTCGCGGCAGCTATGGGATGCTCCAGGTCGATTCGCTCGCCCCTAGAGCCTCGTGGATCTGCAGCCCTCCAACATGAAGAACTAGCGAAGAACGAGAAGAAAGATACAAAGGAGAGATAAAAAGTAGATGAACACGAAAAAGTAGTAGATTGATTTGTTCGATTGTGTGTTTTTCAATCGACCGTCACCCCTTAGGTACATAAGTGGCGGCTGGACTTCCCGTGCAAGGAAAAAGCTTCAATTCACGTCCAAAACCCTAGTCCAATTCGGATTGGTCTTGTCCGAACTTTCCAAAACTGTTCGGTTTAAACTGGCTGCACCTTGCGGGTCTTTTTTGTGGTGGTGAACGACCTCAAATGGAAATGAGTCCTAAAGCAATCTTAACCTTTTCGACAAGACGAACAACTTTAATGTTGAATGTTTTTTCATCTGAGGCCATCTTATGGGCCAAAACGGTCACGCAAAACACCTATTCGCTCGCGCTACCCATCAGACATAGGTCTCGTGGGGCGCGCAACATCACGCCTCATGACAGGGCTGCACTCCGATAGCTCTAACTTTTGCATACGAACTCGGATTGGGATGATGTTTATATCGAAATCGATCATTTCGACGAGACGAAGATAATCCGTGTAGATCATTTTTCCATACGAGGCAGTCTTGAGGGCGATATAAGCCGAATACTGTTCTGAATACAAAATCTCGGTATTTCGAACACAACTTCGGCCTTCGAGATGAGATCAGATGGCGATGGCCCAAACATCAAAGTTTCTCTTTTTGACGATACGGAACTTTCTTACTTTGAGCACTCTCCATTTGAAGTCATCTTAATTAAGTTCTTGGTCGTGCCAAAATCTGGTGTCAACACATGGCCCCCTATTTTTCGGCAAACTTGCGTGCTGAAAAATAATTTGCAATGTATTTGTTCTAAGGATGATGTCAACACTTCATCATCCATTCATATTTCTCAGGGCGATAATTATGTATCAGACATGTTTATGCTAAGGGCGATAGTTATTTATCGGCCATGTCTTTGCTTAGGACGATAGTCATATATCGGTCATTGCTTATTTGAACCTCTTGATGCAACTTGGGTGAAAACTTCTCAGTTTATATAACAATTCGATGATAAGGTTCCACAGATATGTATCTCAAAGCCATCCTCCGAACCATATTATTCACCCTTTCACTAGGATTTTGCAGATAATCAAGAATGAACTTCCTCCAATCCTTGCTTTGCCTGCATAAAAGTTTCATTAGTGGCCGAGGTGGTGAGCTCCAATTCGGCCTTACCTATGTTGGCAAGAATAAGCATCAACTATTGATATATGTGCAATACACCATGACAGACATTGTAGCCGGATGCTTGATGTGCCAACTCTTTCGAATTGTCATGTCTAGATATATGAACAATTTTAAAGTAACCCAATGTAAATCTTGTATCTAGACATACCAAAAGATAAACTATAAGTGATTCGTCAAAACATTGATAACGCTTGGATATTTGTTTCACTACTAATAACGAATCACCGGAAGCCTCAATATGTATAGCACCTATAGCAAGGCAAAGCTCCAATCCGAATGACAATGCATATTCGGCTTTGATCATTGTGCAAAAATATTTTAAGCGGCACGAGGCTTCACAAAATAGCACCATAAGGAGATATATAAAATAACACCAACACCTTGGCTATTGCTACAAATTTAAGCATCAATATATAATCTCCATGGTACTAGAGAGATCAAGCTAAAATCAATATTATGCATGATGTCAATATGATGCTCAATAATAAAATCAACCATGATTTGGCCTTACGTAAGTTCTGAAAACTAATAAGACAAAGCACACCCAATCAAAACATAAGTTCACTTTGCAATTTTGGTGAATTGGTCTATGCATAATATCTTCAATGGCATCAATTTGACAAATTCCTTTGTAAGCACTTATCTCAATATCTACTCAAACTAAGGACGATGTTAGAATACCACACCGGCCATTGTTAGATATATTCTTAGGGCGATAGATAAATGTCGGTCATTATTATGAGGTCCATGTAGAATTCACCCACCAAAGTATGTATAGCCGAAATAAACAAATGAAATAGCAATAAAATATTTCGGCCCCTTTGTATTAGCAACAAAGATGTAACTAACCAAATGTATAGTGATTTGGTAATACCCTCTCATGATATAGAAAATTATGTTGCATCCATGGATCAAAATAAATCCATGGAGGGTAATTGATCATACCTAGGGATGAATTCCATGGCAAAGGCATCAATGGCATGGTTGAAGAAAATGGATGATGTGCTAACCAAAGATTTTGATGTTATGATGCGCACCTTCGGCTTAATTGTTTGTTGCTTTCATTCTTTTCCTTCTTCACTTTTATTGTACTTGTTGCAATAGAAGCATGCACATCATTTTTGTCTTGATTGATCTTCTTGGGAACCCATGCCATGTTCTTCTTTCTCAGCTCTTGTGCACTAAGATTTTGTAATTTCTTCTTTTGCCAATATGATAAGCCGAGTGAGCATGTCGTCTATGATTTTGTTTCAACCAATGGCAACTCATTTTGGGCCTTGTGCACCCTCAACCTCTTTTCTTCAGATTTGGCACTCTGATTTTTATCAATTGATTGCTTCACTTCTTTGCCTTTTGTAGCCAATGTCAACACTTTAATTGGCTCTTTGTTATTTGAGATCAAATTTGAAGTAGCACACTTGCGACCATCTCTTTTCATGTGGTAAACTTGCTTTACCGCCTCTTTCTTCTTCCTTGAGCTCTGGACCGATTCGTTATGATTGAAACGGTCTTTAACATGTGATTGTTCAAATGTTGATCTTCTCGGAGATGCATAATATTGGTGAGATGGTCTAAAATAAGATGGAGAATGTGCCCTTGTATCATACCTGTCCCATGATGAATATGGATCTATATGAACATAGGGAGGCATCCACGGCATTGGCATTGGCGGCCAAAAATAAGGATATGAATATGTTGCATTAAAATTATCACTTTGCCAATACCGATCCTCATATTTGCGCCTTGGGGGTGATCTTGGTTTCTTTGCATGATTTGACCGATAAGCATTCTTCTCTTCACTCTTCTTTTGATATTTATCCAATAGTTCAGCGAAGGTGATTTTTGATCTCTTACACTTGCGCTTATTTCGGCCTTTGTTTTCTTTTGGTTTTCTTTCACTGATCATTGGATTTGCTTGCTGCCCCCCAGTCCTTGGTGTCTCCATTGTAGCTTCGATGGAATTTTTGCCCTAAAGATTATGTTCATTATGCTTTTCAACAAATTCTTTACTTGAAAACTCGATCCCATCACCTGCAGTTTTTACCTTCTCTTTAAATGGATCGGCTTGAAGCAGCCGATGCAAAAACTTTCTGCCATCGGGACCAATCGGAATAGACTGGTCATCTCTTGGTGTCTCAACAAATTTCAATCGTCCTTTATCAATGGCCGATTTAACTATTTGACGAAACATATTGCAATCCTCAAAATTATGTTTGAACGAATGATGCAACCTACAATACATTCATCCTTGAATTGATGGCTTGACATGGTGATCAAGAATTCTTATGTAATTATTTTTCAGCAACAAATCAAATATTTGATCACACATGCTTGAATTGAAGGCAAACTTTTTATTTTCTAGCCGATCTTGCTGTGAGAACGGCTTTGGAGTTAAGCAAACGAATGGTTCAGATTTTGTATCACCCCATTCGGCTATGAATTTTATTTTGCATTCTCTTACCGATGTCATTGGAAAAGAAACTATACTTGCATCGGTTGCTCAGAAGATTTTAACCTTGGCTTTAAATTTCTGAAACGAAAATAGTTAGAACATACATGTCTCAATTGAGACCAAGTGTAAGCCACGTAAGAAATAAGCAAAGCTACCCAATTAGATATGAACTTTAGATAAAGCAATGGGGAAAGCCTTGGCTGCAGTAATTTTTCGCTATCGGTCTTTCTGAATGGTGTAATGTGTTGACCGATATGCTTTGTGACAATTTGATTGCAAACAAATAAATTACCCTTCTTCATTGGTCTCTCAATATTTCTTATGAAGATTTTTCTAATATATGCATCAACAACAAAGTTATGACCAAATCTGAAAACAGGTAAATTAATTGCTAGACATACCTCTTCAAATATGTTGGGAGAGCGTGATGGTGGTGTGACTTGAAGAATATCTTGCTCCGCCTTCGGATAGCTCCCCAACGCCATGTCAGCATCTTTCTCTTGATTTCATGCATCATTAGTTTGAAGAACTTCGTCCACCAAGTTTTCTTTGGCCACTTGTTCTTGTTCTTGAAGCTCATCAATTTTTATGGCACGAAACTCATAGGGCAGGAAGTAGGTTCCAATAACTTCAGAAAAGTCAAGTATGGCTGTCTTGCTATACTTTCCATGCCCTTTCTCAACAATGTTTGCCTCTTTGGATTTGATGGATTCGGAATATATACTACTTGATTCGGATTTTTCAACCGAAGCACTTTTAGTTTCTGAATCATCATTCTTTTCACAAGTTATATCAATTGGTAAGGCTTCTTTTCTTTGAGCTAATTCCCTATCAATTCTCTCTTGGTGAAATACTTGCACCCTATCACGCAAAGCTTTAACTCCCCTCTCAATTTTAGCCTGCTCTGGATTAGTTTGCCCCCCAATGCTTTTAGGATCTTTCGGCAATGAAGTGTTAGTGTTGCCGAAATTTTGCAATTTTGTAGGGGATGCAGAATATGTTGCAGTACTAGGTGGAGGTGTATGCACTGCTGTATAACCATATGCTCTCTCAACAATACTATCAATCGATGAAGTTTCATCTTCCTGCAAAACTCTAGCCTTTATTGCAGCATAATCAGGAAACAACCCCTTTTCATATTGTTCAAGGCAAAGAGCACTAATTCTCTTGTTTTGTGCCAAGCTCTTTTTAATGCAGCCGCAACCGCTTCTGGAAGGAATTGCTCCGCAATACTTTCAGATTCTTTCGGCAATGATTCGTGAGTGTTGTTGAAATTCTTGAATTGCGTAGAGTATGCATTATATGCTACAGTATTTGATGATGGCACATGTGTTCCTGTAAAATTTTCACTTATTCGGCTATGACCATGAAGATGCGGGGCCGAATTATGAACATCTACAGTTGCATACGGTGCTGACAAATTACTAACATGAGGTGTAGCATATGATGGTTGAGAGTAATTGGCCGAATAGCTAGTAGTAGCATGGCCAATTCTCCCATCCATCGGCAAGGTTGGATTCACATATTGCAAATTAGTTGCCGATGAATAAAAAGGTGAAATACTTTCTTGTATGCTATTGGAAATTTTAACATGAGGTGTTTCAAATTGATTAACCAAACCCATCATGTTGTTCATCGGCATATGGATTTGTGGGGTTGCCGATGCATGAGAGTTTGGATACATATGTTGTACGTTGCTAAAATCATAAGAATTTGAAGCATGAAGATTGCTTTGCATCGGCCCTTGCGCATAATTAGATGCATGATTGATAAAACTAGGGCTGGCCGATACATTATGCTCATTAGGTGATCCAGCAACAACATATGGATTATTTGCATCTACAAAGGGGAATTGGGTATTCATATTACCTTTGTAGATTGCAAACCCTAGATGATGATCTCTTCATAGCAAGAACGGGCCGGAGACTGTTCAAAGTTTCGTCCCCAGCGGAGTCGCCAAAAAGTGTGTTCACACACGAACACGTCACCGTGTACCTCCAACGCCGAGGGTGATGCAACGCAGCTCACGTCGAAGGAGATCTGACCGGCAGCGTGATACGCAGGACAGCCGACAGATGCTTTTGTAGACCCGAAGCCCCGCTTGGCCGGGAGGGACCCCGTCAGGGCTCGCGGCAACTATGGGATGCTCTAGGTCGATTCGCTCGCCCCTAGAGCCTCATGGATCCTCAGCCCTCCAGCATGAAGAACTAGCGAAGAACGAGAAGAAAGATACAAAGGAGAGATAAAAAGTAGATGAACACGAAAAAGTAGTAGATTGATTTGTTCGATTGTGTGTTGTTCAATCGGCCGTCACCCCTTAGGTATATAAGAGGCGGCTGGACTTCCCGTGCAAGGAAAAGGCTTCAATTCACGTCCAAAACCCTAGTCCAATTCGGATTGGTCTTGTCCGAACTTTCCAAAACTGTTCGGTTTAAACTGGCTGCACCTTGCGGGTCTTTTTTGTGGTGGTAAACGACCTCAAATGGAAATGAGTCCTAAAGCAATCTTAACCTTTTCGACAAGACGAACAACTTTAATGTTGAATGTTTTTTGATCTGAGGCCATCTTATGGGCCAAAACGGTCACGCAAAACACCTGTTCGCTCGCGCTACCCATCAGACATAGGTCTGGTGGGGCGCGCAACATCACGCCTCATGACAGGGCTGCACTCCGATAGCTCTAACTTTTGCATACGAACTCGGATTGGGATGATTTTTATATTGAAGTCGATCGTTTCGACGAGACGAAGACAATCTGTGTAGATCATTTTTCCATACGACGCAGTCTTGAGGGCAATATCAGCCGAATACTGTTCTGAATACAAAATCTCGGTATTTCGAACACAACTTCGGCCTTCGAGATGAGATCGGATGGCGATGGCCCAAACATCAAAGTTTCTCTTTTTGACGATACGGAACTTTCTTACTTTGATCACTCTCCATTTGAAGTCATCTTAATTAAGTTCTTGGTCGTGCCAAAATCTGGTGTCAACACAACCATATCGATCCTTTCACCAATCCTTCCCACAACGTCCTTTTTCAAGATGAAGTAGACATCAAAGGACCATACCCCATGGTAGAGACGATCGAAGACATTTTTGCGCATGTGAAACCGCCAAGGAAAATTGTTAGCAAAGAGGGCATCATGGGCAAATTAGTCGGACATCAGCGTCAAATGGCCATGAGCCCTATTGCGGTTGAGCGCTCGATGACCCTTGACCGACCCCTTAAAATTATGAACATGCTCTTCCGCACGCTCCATGTCTACAGGACCACCTGCATCATCGTCGTCTCATCCATGCAGTCCTCCTTCATTCGACGATTCAACATAGTGCTCGTATATGTCCATATCTGAACCCATTGCTTCAAAGAAGAAGGGCCACAAAAATTTAGCACGAGCAGTTTTCGGGCATGGTGAGTATCGTAAGAGCTGATGGTACCCGCGCAACGGTCGGAGGAGAGGTGTAGAACGGCGACGGGGGAGAAGCAGTTTGGATCCTAGGTGTACCATTGGAGGTGAGGGACTCGTCGAGTACTGGCAAGGGTGTGCCGAGCGTCCAGGGTGGTGGAGAGGCAGCGAAGACAAGATTGAAAAAGGAAATGAGATAAAATGAGAGGATGGAGGTGCAGGGACCGGGAGAGGTTTTGGGTGGAGTGAGGTGTCAAAGTCCTACGTGTATGCTGTCCGGACTCCCGCAAATCCCCCTAGTTCATCTCGACTTTGCTGGAAATATATGTTCATCTGGACCGCGTGGTCCAGACGTATGCGAACAGTTTGGGGGTCGGCTTCGGAGATGCCCTTACAAAGGCTGGCTGAATTAATGCTACTAGAAGTGGCTCATTAAATACCAACTATTTGTGCTACTACTTACTACAACATTAGTTTAGTTGGATGTAGGCTCGGTTCATTTTTTGTCACACTTGAAGTGTGTCATGGTTGTAGTGCGTGAGTTCGTGTATCTGACTTTGTACTAGGTCTTGATACGTCTCCAACGTATCTAAAATTTATAAAGTATTCCTGCTATGTTTACAAAAACTTTATATGATTTTGGTATGATTTGAATGGAACTAACCCGGACTGACATTGTTTTCAGCAAAACTACCGTGTTGTTGTTTTTTATGCAGAAATAAAAGTTCTCCAAATGTAGAGAAACTTTTTGACGATTTTTTTGAAACAAAAGAGACACTAGAAGCTTTGTGGGAGGACCAGAAGAGTCACAAGGGCCCTACTCACCACCAGGGCGCGCCCAGGGGGTTCAGCTCTCTCTGGTGGCTTGTGGCCCCCTATGGCACCTCTTGAGTGAGACCGACGCCAATAATTTATATAAATACAGAAACTCCCATAATTAACCCTAGAACTTCGACTCCGCCTGTCGTGGTGGGCGCACGACAGATGCCATGGGATGGCTAAAGAGAGGAGGAGGCTCGAGGGCACTGGTGGGCTCCGGAGGCGAGGTTGGCATGAGCAAGCGCGAGACGCAAGACATACCCAGGTTCGGGGCTCTCTGGAGAGATCACACCCCTAGTCCTGCCGAGTGTGGTTTATGTGTTATAGTACATAGTTGCTCCTTGAGCTATATCGGGGAGGAAGAAAGGCAGGCCGAGGCTTGGGCTGCTCTCTCCCTGTATGTGGGTGTTCTACTATCGCGTTTCTCACTCTCGTGCATGGAGGCCTCCTGGGGGGTTTTATAGGTCAACCCCCAGGGGTACAACGGTAACGTTACAGGGCCGCGGGGCCGGGTTGTCAGTGTCCGGGGACCCGGTGCTGGGACCCATCGGGTACCAGGTCTCGCTGGGTTCCCCGGGCGCGGGGCCCGCCGGGTACGGTGGCACTGTTGGCCGTCTTGTCGATCGTCAGGGCGTGGCTGAGTCGAGTAAGCTACGATGGCGCTCCGTCAGGTCACCGCTGTTGGGGAACGTTGTAGAAAACAAAAATTTTCCTACGGTTTCACCAAGATCCATCTATGAGTTCATCTAGCAACGAGTAATCGGATGCATCTACATACCTTTGTAGATCGCGAGCGGAAGCGTTCAAAGAACGGGGATGAGGTAGTCGTACACGACGTGATCCAAATCACCGGAGATCCTAGCACCGAACGGACAGCACCTCCGTGTTCAACACACGTACGGTCAGCGTAACGTCTCCTTCTTCTTGATCCAGCAAGGGGAAAGGAGAGGTTGAGGAAGATGGCTCTAGCAGCAGCACGACGGCGTGGTGGTGATGGAGCTGCAGTACTCCGTCAGGGCTTCGCCAAGCACTATGGAGGAGGAGGAGGTGTTGGAGAGGGAGAAGGAGGCAACCAAAGGCATAGATGAAAAAGCCCTCCTTCCCCCACTATACATAGGAGGGCCTAGGGGGGGGGGCGCCGGCCCTAGGAGATCCAATCTCCTAGGGGGGGCGGCGGCCAAGGGAGGTTTCCCTCCCCCCCAAGGCACCTAGGGGTGCCTTCCACTTGTGGGACTCTTCCCCTTTGGAAACCCCTAGGCGCATGGGCCCCTTGGGGCTGGTGCCCTTGGCCCATGTAGGCCAAGGCGCACCCCCTACAGCCCATGTGGCCCCCGGGGCAGGTGGACCCCCCCGGTGGACCCCGGGACCCTTCCGGTGGTCCCGGTACAATACCGGTGACCCCGAAACTTGTCCCGATGGCCGAAACAGCACTTCCTATATATAATTCTTTACCTCCGGACCATTCCGGAACTCCTCGTGACGTCCGGGATCTCATCCGGGACTCCGAACAACATTCGGGTTACTGCATATACATATCCCTACAACCCTAGCGTCACCGAACCTTAAGTGTGTAGACCCTACGGGTTCGGGAGATATGTAGACATGACCGAGACGACTCTCCAGTCAATAACCAACAGAGGGATCTGGATACCCATGTTGCCTCCCACATACTCCACGATGATCTCATCGGATGAACCACGATGTCGAGGATTCAAGCAACCCCGTATACAATTCCCTTTGTCAATCGATATGTTACTTGCCCGAGATTCGATCGTCGGTATCCCAATACCTCGTTCAATCTCGTTACCGGCAAGTCACTTTACTCGTATCGTAATGCATGATCCCGTGACCAGACACTTGGTCACTTTAGTCAACGGATCTGCTACATTCAGGTCCGTATGTACCTTTACAATATCTATGTCTCCATCTTGAACATTTTCACGAATGGAGTTGAAGCGACGCTTGATGTGCCTTGTCTTCTTGTGAAACCTGGGCTCCTTGGCAAGAGCAATAGCTCCAGTGTTGTCACAAAAGAGCTTGATCGGCCCCGACGCATTGGGTATGACTCCTAGGTCGGTGATGAACTCCTTCACCCATATTGCTTCATGTGCTGCCTCCGAGGCTGCCATGTATCCGCTTCACATGTAGATCCCGCCACGACGCGCTGCTTGCAACTGCACCAGCTTACTGCCCCACCATTCAAAATATACACGTATCCGGTCTGTGACTTAGAGTCATCCAGATCTGTGTCGAAAGCTAGCGTCGACGTAACCCTTTACGACGAGCTCTTCGTCACCTCCATAAACGAGAAACATTTCCTTAGTCCTTTTCAGGTACTTCAGGATATTCTTGACCGCTGTCCAGTGTTCCTTGCCGGGATTACTTTGGTACCTTCCTACCAAACTTACGGCAAGGTTTACATCAGGTCTGGTACACAGCATGGCATACATAATAGAACCTATGGCTGATGCATAGGGGATGACGCTCATCTCTTCTATATTTTCTGCCGTGGTCGGACATTGAGCTGAGCTCAATTTCATACCTTGTAACACAGGCAAGAACCCCTTCTTAGATTGATCCATATTGAACTTCTTCAATATCTTATCAAGGTATGTGCTTTGTGAAAGACCTATGAGGCGTCTCGATCTATCCCTATAGATCTTGATGCCTAATATATAAGCAGCTTCTCCAAGGTCCTTCATTGAAAAACTTTTATTCAAGTAGGCCTTGATGCTGTCCAAGAGTTCTATATCATTTCCCATCAAAAGTATGTCATCTACATATAATATGAGAAATGCTACAGAGCTCCCACTCACTTTCTTGTAAACGCAGGCTTCTCCATAAGTCTGCGTAAACCCAAACGCTTTGATCATCTCATCAAAGCGAATGTTCCAACTCCGAGATGCTTGCACCAGCCCATAAATCGAGCGTTGGAGCTTGCACACCTTGTCAGCATTCTTAGGATCGACAAAACCTTCCGGCTGCATCATATACAATTCTTCCTTAAGGAAACCATTAAGGAATGCCGTTTTGACGTCCATTTGCCATATCTCATAATCGTAGAATGCGGCAATTGCTAACATGATTCGGACGGACTTCAGCTTCGCTACCGGTGAGAAAGTCTCATCGTAGTCAACCCCTTGAACTTGTCGATAACCCTTAGCGACAAGCCGAGCTTTATAGATGGTCACATTACCATCCGCGTCTGTCTTCTTCTTAAAGATCCATTTATTTTCTATGGCTCGCCGTCAACGGGCAAGTCAGTCAAAGTCCATACTTCGTTTTCATACATGGATCCTATCTCGGATTTCATGGCTTCTAGCCATTTGTCGGAATCCGGGCCCGCCATCGCTTCTTCATAGTTCGAAGGTTCACCGTTGTCTAACAACATGATTTCCAAGACAGGGTTGCCGTACCACTCTGGTGCGGAACGTGTCCTTGTGGACCTTCGAATTTCAGTAGGAGCTTGATCAGAAGTATCTTGATCATTATCATTACTTCCTCTCTAGTCGGTGCAGGCACCTCAGGAACATTTTCTTGAGTTGCGCCATTTTCCCGGTTCAAGAGGTAATACTTCATCAAGACTTTCCTCCCACTTCTTCAGATTTCGCATGAGCTTGAAATTTCCTCTTCGAACATCTCATATGCTCCATGTCTCTCAAAACGCTTTTGGAGCCCCGGCTCTAAGCTGTAAAGCATGCCGCACTGAACGAGGGAGTAGTCATCAGTACGTGTCTGCCAAGCGTTCATAGCGTCTTGGTTCTGTGGGACGGGTGGATCACCTAGCGGTGCTTGTAGGACATAATCTTTCTTGGCAGCTATGAGGATGATCCTCAGGTTCCGGACCCAGTCCGTATAGTTGCTGCCATCGTCTTTCAGCTTGGTTTTCTCTAGGAACGCGTTGAAGTTGAGGACTACGTTGGCCATTTGATCTACAAGACATATTGTAAAGATTTTAGACTAAGTTCATGATAATTAAGTTCATCTAATCAAATTATTCAATGAACTCCCACTTAGATAGACATCCCTCTCTAGTCATCTAAGTATAACATGATCCGAGTTAACTAGGCCATGTCCGATCATCACGTGAGACGGACTAGTCAACATCGGTGAACATCTTCATGTTGATCGTATCTTCTATACGACTCATGCTCGACCTTTCGGTCTTCTGTGTTCCGAGGCCATGTCTGTACATGCTAGGCTCGTCAAGTCAACCTAAGTGTTTGCATGTGTAAATCTGTCTTACACCCGTTGTATGTGAACGTTGAATCTATCACACCCGATCATCACGTGGTGCTTCGAAACAACGAACTGTCGCAACGGTGCACAGTTAGGGGGAACACTTTCTTGAAATTATTATGAGGGATCATCTTATTTACTACCGTCGTTCTAAGCAAACAAGATGCAAAAACATGATAAGCAATCAAATAATAATAGTGACATGATATGGCCAATATCACATAGCTCCTTTGATCTCCATCTTGGGGCTCCATGATCATCTTGTCACCGGCATGACACCATGATCTCCATCATCATGATCTCCATCATCGTGTCTCCATGAAGTTGCTCGCCAACTATTACTTCTACTACTATGGCTAACGCGTTTAGCAATAAAGTAAAGTAATTTACATGGCGTTTCTCAATGACACGCAGGTCATACAAAAATAAAGACAACTCCTATGGCTCCTGCCGGTTGTCATACTCATCGACATGCAAGTCGTGATTCCTATTACAATAGCATGAACATCTCATACATTACATATAGATCATTCATCATTCATCACAACTTTGGCCATATCATATCACAAAGCACTTGCTGCAAAAACAAGTTAGACGTCCTCTAATTGTTGTTGCAAGTTTTACGTGGCTGAAGTAGGGTTCTAGCAAGAACGTTTTCTTACCTACGTGAAAGCCACAACGTGATTTGTCAACTTCTATTTACCCTTCATAAGGACCCTTTTCATCGAATCCGCTCCAACTAAAGTAGGAGAGACAGACACCCGCCAGCCACCTTATGCAACTAGTGCATGTTAGTCGGTGGAACCGGTCTCACGTAAGCGTACGTGTAAGGTTGGTCCGGGCCGCTTCATCCCACAAGTTGAAGCAAGATAAGACTAGTAGCGGCAAGAAAGTTGACAACATCTACGCCCACAACAAATTGTGTTCTACTCGTGCAAGAGAACTACGCATAGACCTAGCTCATGATGCCACTGTTGGGGAACGTTGCAGAAAACAAAAAATACGGTTTCACCAAGATCCATCTACGAGTTCATCTAACAACGAGTGATCGGATGCATCTACATACCTTTGTAGATCGCGAGCGGAAGCGTTCAAAGAACGGGGATGAGGGAGTCGTACTCGACGTGATCCAAATCACCGGAGATCCTAGCGCCGAACGGACGGCACCTCCGCGTTCAACACACGTACGGTCAGCGTGACGTCTCCTTCTTCATGATCCAGCAAGGGGGAAGGAGAGGTTGAGGAAGATGGCTCCAGCAGCAGCACGACGGCGTGGTGGTGATGGAGCTGCAGTACTCCGGCAGGGCTTCGCCAAGCTCTATGGAGGAGGAGGATGTGTTGGAGAGGGAGAGGGAGGCACCAAAGGCAAAGGTAAGAGGTCCTCCATCCCCCCCACTATATATAGGGGGGCCTAGGGAGGGGGCGCCGGCCCTAGGAGATGCAATCTCCTAGGGGGGCGGCGGCCAAGGGGTGGGGGGCTTGCCCCCCAAGCAAGGGGGCGCCCCCCCCTTTAGGGTTTCCCCCACCCTAGGCGCATGGGCCCTAGGGGAAGTGGCGCCCCAGCCCACTTTGGGCTGGATCCCTTCCCACTTCAGCCCATGGGGCCCTCCGGGATAGGTGGCCCCACCCGGTGGACCCCCGGAACCCTTCCGGTGGTCCCGGTACAATACCGGTGACCCCGAAACTTGTCCCGACGGCCGAAATAGCACTTCCTATATATAATTCTTTACCTCCGGACCATTCCGGAACTCCTCGTGACGTCCGGGATCTCATCCGGGACTCCGAACAACATTCGGGTTACTGCATATACATATCCCTATAACCCTAGCGTCACCGAACCTTAAGTGTGTAGACCCTACGGGTTCGGGAGACATGTAGACATGACCGAGATCGCTCTCCGGTCAATAACCAACAGCGGGATTTGGATACCCATGTTGGCTCCCACATGCTCCTACGATGATCTCATCGGATGAACCACGATGTCGAGGATTCAAGCAACCCCGTATACAATTCCCTTTGTCAATCGATATGTTACTTGCCCGAGATTCAATCGTCGGTATCCCAATACCTCGTTCAATCTCGTTACCGGCAAGTCACTTTACTCGAACCGTAATGCATGATCCCGTGACCAGACACTTGGTCACTTTGAGCTCATTATGATGATGCATTACCGAGTGGGCCCAGTGATACCTCTCCGTCATACGGAGTGACAAATCCCAGTCTTGATCCGTGTCAACCCAACAGACACTTTCGGAGATACCCGTAGTCTACCTTTATAGTCACCCAGTTACATTGTGACGTTTGGCACACCCAAAGCACTCCTACGGTATCCGGGAGTTACACGATCTCATGGTCTAAGGAAAGGATACTTGACATTGGAAAACTCTAGCAAACGAACTATACGATCTTGTGCTATGTTTAGGATTGGGTCTTGTCCATCACATCATTCTCCTAATGATGTGATCTCATTATCAATGACATCCAATGTCCATAGTCAGGAAACCATGACTATCTGTTGATCAACGAGCTAGTCAACTAGAGGCTTACTAGGGACATGTTGGTGTCTATTATTCACACATGTATTACGATTTCCGGATAACACAATTATAGCATGAATAAAGACAATTATCATGAACAAGGAAATATAATAATAATGCTTTTATTATTGCCTCTAGGACATATTTCCAACAACCGCTTGCTGGCGTCAGGGGTGACGACGGGTGCACTGTTGCCATGCCGAGCTTGGTCAGCGGGTAGGTGGGGGGCACTCTTACCTCGTCCGGCTGACCAAAGGCATGGGCAGGACACTGTGGCTTCGGTCATCAGTTGGTGGCGACTCGTCCCATTGTACGGCTGGGATGGGACAGCCGCTGACCCTTGGCCGGGTTGGAGTGTACACCAAGGCGTGTTGGCTTGTTGGGTAAGTCTTGGTGCGCCAGGCTCGGCCGCTCTGGGCTAGCTTGTTGGAGAAGTCTCACGGATTAGGCCGGGTTGAGGGGGCTTGGCCGGGTCAAGCAACTCGGCCAAGTGCGAGCCGTCTTGAGGGGCGATGCCGACCCCATTGTTTTTTCAAAGGATCCGGGTTCCATTGCCTGCCCGGGGTCCATCCCCCCGACAGTAGTCCCCGAAGCTGTGAAGGTCCGCCGTCTTCGGGTGGAAGGGCCTTCACAGTTTCCCCCTTGATGGAGGTGAATCTTGAGGCCGCCGGGTCCAGCAACACCCACTATGTGCCGGCTTCCGGAAGCCGAATCGCGTCGTTTTGATAGTGGCAGGAAACCGAGGAGTCCGCCGAATCTTGGAGGCAATCTTTCGGGCCTCGCGCGGGCGCCATGTGGCGTTTGGGAGCCGGAGGGGCCTGACAGGCCACACGCACGATAGGACAGGGCGACGCACAGTGGCCCGGGGCCGCGCGTCCATGGCCCACGCGCGCGGATTTATTGCAGCGTCCGTGAGTTGGTTGCCATTCTCGAGGCAGTTACTGCGCGCGTACGTGCGTAGTTATTTCGGGGAAGTGGAGAAGGCGAGCGCAAATGATCCCACTTCCCACGTTTTGAACCGTGGCTTATAATTGGGGCGAGGAGGGGGCGGTGGAAACCATTCGCACTCGCGCCCTCCTGCCATCGTCTTCCTTCTTCTGCTGTTTGCGAACACCGCGCGCTCCGACACCCGCTGCCCCGAGTAGAGCCTTGCGGTCGCCTTCTTCTTCTCTTCTTGCTTCGTCGTTGATGGCGCTGCCGTCGGGCTCGTGGATAGGCTCGACCGTCACCCTTGAGGATGTCGCCCAGCTCCGCGCCACCAGGCGCCTACCGTCGGAGACGGAGGTCGCCGCGCGCCCGCCGCGGGGCGAGCGGGAGCCGCGGCCCGAGGGCATGGAGCGGGTCGTCTTCCTCCTGCACTTCGATCGCGGGTTCGAGCTTCCCGCGAGTGGCTTCTTCCGCGACTTCCTGGAGTTCTTCGGGCTCCAGCCTCATCATCTGGGCGCCAGCGCCATTATGCAACTATCCGGCTTCGTAACCTCTGCAAGGGGTACCTGGGGGTCGAACCTTCGATCGACCTCTTGGTACGCTTCTTTTCCTTGAAGCAGCACGGGCCGAGGGCCGGGGAGATGTCGGAGTGCGGGGCCACCGTCATCTCGAAGCGGTCGGGCCCTGACTGCCCGAAGATGACACTGGAGGATTCTGCCAAGATATGGCAGAATTCTTTCTTCTACGTCCGCAACCTTGGCGCGGACCACATCAACCTGCCTCCCTTCGTCAACTTGCCGCTGAAGGAGAAGCAGAACTAGGGACACTACCCCAAACACCCGTTGCAGGAGGTGCTCAACCTGTGCGAGCGGGTATCGGTGATGAAGGAGCGGGAGGGGCTCACCGGTACCGACCTCATCGCTGCCTTCATCCTTCGCCAGGTCTTGCCGCTGCAGTAGCGCAACCATCTCATCGGGGAGATGACCGGCCTCTAGGATCCCGACCGCATGGCGAGCACGCGGCTGGGCACGGACCTGGTCACTCACCAAGTCAACGACATCTCCAAGGCCAATCTCCAAGGCGACTGGGAATTCGGGAAGGCCCCATATAGTCGCGTGAACCTGGCACCCGCGATGAGTCCTTGGTCTCCATTCTTTGCTGGCTCTTATCTTCTTGTCCGTCCCGACGCAACGCGGGAAGTGCTTCTGAATGCCATCCGAGATCCTTATGATCGGGCGCGGGCGGAGGTGGTGCGTGCTACCTCGGAGGAGGCAGCATCCGACGCGGGCGCGTGGTGCCAACCTGGTAAGCCTTGAGCGCTCTTGTGTTTTCTTTTGAATCGCCGGGTTGCCGGGTCGAGATGCCGACATGGGCCGTTGATGCAGCAGCGTCGAGTGGAGGTGGTGGTGGTGTGGTTGGGGCCAGGTTGCCTCGGGGAGCGCCTGCGGCGAGGCGGCCCCACGGGAAGGACAACGTTGCACCGCGAGCCCCGGCCGCGAAGCGCGCAGCGGACCCAGCCGGGGTGTCGAAGCTGTGATGGCCTGGCTTATTAGGGATGATAGACTACTCATATCAATAAGGAATTCCTTCTTTTCCGGAAGCCCATTCGGACAGAACTCCAAAGTTAAGCGTGCTCAACTTGGAGTAGTTTTAGGATGGGTGACCGACCGGGAAGTTGCTCCCGGGTGCGCATGAGTGAGGACAAAGTGCGCAGAAAAGACTAGTATTGATCTGTGGGGCCAGTCTAGATCCCACCAGGAGTAACGGCCACCGGCGGGTGTGTCCGGAGCGTTACAAGTTGGTATCAGAGCCGGCCCTCGCGGTTACACGGATGTTTGCGGACAGGTGCATGGTCATGTTGTTCATGTCGTTTGTGACGCGTCGTGGCACATGACATGGTGCATGTACCGGACTGGATGCACAAACGTAGGTCCCAAGAGGGAACGTTCCTGTGGCCCGACGAGGACGTCGGTTCCTCTGAGTGGGGGTGTATGTGATGGTCTGGCTTATTAGAGATGATAGACTACTCATATCAATAAGGAATTCCTTCTTTTTCGGAAGCCCATTCATACAGAACTCCAAAGTTAAGCATGCTCAACTTGGAGTAGTTTCAGGATGGGTGACCAACCGGGAAGTTGCTCCCGGGTGCGCACGAGTGAGAACAAAGTGTGCATAAAAGACTAGTATTGATCTGTGGAGCCAGTCTAGATCCTGCCAGGAGTAACGACCACCGGTGGGTGTGTCCGGGGCGTTACAAGGGCGGCGAGACCCGCCGTCCCGGTGGTGCCGGGGTAAGCTTTTCTTCTAACTCAGAACGAGTCGTTGAGCAGCTTTGCTTGTCTTGTATTTACTTCATCTTGCATTTCAGGTCGCTGATCTCGCTGGTGGTGGCGGCGGCGGACGCGGCGTCCGCCGAGGGCGCCGCGTTTCGGAGGAGCCGGTCCGGCACCGTTGACCGGGACGACGAGGAGGAGGGGCGGGCGGATCCGGACCTTGGTCTGGACCCGTCCGACACCGAAGGCCTGGCCTGGCGGGACCGGAACCGGGCCGAGGCGGAGCTGGAGGCGGCGTCGACCCAGGCCTGGGTTAGCGGCGTGGGCGGGAGCCGGCGAGGAACCAGCGTGGACGGAGATGCCGGCGGGGATGGTGGTGGTGGAGATGGCCTTTGTGCCGTCGTCGGAGGGGGAGCGCAGCCACAGAGGCCACGTCGACATGATGGACCTCGATCGGGAGGTCGTGGTTGCTAGGGACGGCGTCCCGCCACGGACCGACGTGGTCAAGTGGGCGGGAGCCGACGGAAGCGATGGAGGCGCCGTCTTGGGAGAGGCATCATGGATGGCGCCAGCGGGAGCGCCCCGGGCGCCGGCAAGCGAGACGCCGCTGGTGGTGGAGCCACGGGCCAGTCGGCCCACGGAGCCGGCGTCGGGAAACGCCCTGGTGCTCAAGCCCGGGGGCGGGCTACCGGGTCGCAGCCGGCGCGGAGCGGAACCGACAAGGTCTTCTTCGGGCCCCTGACCCAGGAGGAGGCGGCGATGAACGCCGTGACCCGGCGCCTACGAGGGCGGGTGGACCGGATCCAGGCCTTTGCCCAGGCCGAGGGCGAGGCGACGCAGGACCTGGAGCGCACCGTGCTTGTAAGTTCCTTTTGCGTTCTTCCTTTTCTTTTATTGCATTTACTTCGTGGGGGCGCGCCAGCGCACCCACTGGGTGTAGCCCCCGAGATTCAAGCCAACTATGCAACAGTTGGGTCGAATCTTGTCTTGATGTCTTGTATTGATCACTTCTTTTTGCAGCAACTGGACGACTACCGGGTTAGCGTCTTTAACCGGCTCCTTGTGACACACCGCCGTCTCAAGGAGCGGCTTGCCGCCAAGGAGGAGGAGCTTCGCGCCGCGACAGGTACTTGTTTTGCATGGTCTTTTCTAGTGGGGCGCGCGCTAGTGCACCCACTGGGTGTAGCCCCCGCCAAGTAGTAATTTGTTTCTGAGCTTCTTTTCTGCCGCCGAGGTGTTGTCTTGGAGGACGCGGCTGGTCCGGGCTGGCTTCCACTACGACCGGCTCATTGCTGACGCCGGTCGGCTTGGAGCCAAGGTGGAGCGGGCGAGGGCGGAGGCGACGGGAGCCCGGCGGGCGCTTGACGAAGCCAGCCGGCTGCAGGGGCGGTTGGAGGTCGACAAGGACCGCCTCGAGGCCGAGGTGGAGCGCCTCAAGGTGGAGGCCGCCAAGGTCGTGGAGACGCAGCATGCCCTTGTAGAGGCGGACCAGCAGTGCAGCCAGCTATCCGATGACAAGGGGTAGCTCCAGGCCGAGGTGGAGCGCCTGAAGGCGCTGGTGGCCGCGGCGGAGGAGACCCGACAGGCGAAGGCTCGGCGCCGCGAGGAGGCCAGGAAGGCGGCTGAGGACAAGGACGCCGAGCTGAAGGCGGCCCTTGCCAAGGTCGCCGAGCTGGAGAAGGAACTCCAGGAGCGTGGCTGCACCATCGCCCGAGAGCAGCGCGGTACGTTGCTCGAAGCGCATCACCTGGAAGAGTCCTTCTCCAGTAAGTGCTTTCCTTCAGTTTTGTCGTTACCGGGTTGGGACTCTGGCTTTTCTTCCTTAGTGGCTTTCTTCTGACTTGCTTTTCTCTTTGACATGGGCCTTCCTAGAGATGCGCCAGCTGGCGGAGGAGGCAGTCCGCTTTCAGCATGACCTGCAAGGATTCGTCGGCTCCGGGACTGACCCGCAGGTGGCACGGACCTTCTTGGAGATCATGGCCACCGCCAAGGCCCGTCTGCAAGTCCTAGGAGAGCAGATGGGGAGGCTTTCCGAGGCTGGCACGGCAATGACGGCGGCCCTCTGGCCGGGCGCCGTCGCGCCGAGCAGCTTCACGTGGCTGGCGAGGTGGTTGGAGGCGGGCCCGGACCGGCTTCAGGAGTGGTGGGTTTCTGCCGCCCAAGCTGGTGCTGAGATGGCGCTTCAGTTCGGGCTGTCCTGGCGCCGAGACCTGGTGCTGGACGCATTGATGGGCCAGCGGGCCGGCTCGGAGAGCCAGCTGCAGGCGGAGGCGGGACGGATCGCCGCCCGGGCCAGCTACGTCGCCGGGTTCGCCTTCCACGACGAGTTCCAGCTGGAGCAGGCGGAGGATGGCGGAGTCGTGCCCGCTGAGGACTACGGTCTTCTTCTAGACGACCCGGAGGGCAGCTCCGAGGAGACGGGCGTCTACCGCGACACGGACGCCGGAGAGGACGAAGTCGGCACTTCGGCGGATCCGGAGGCTACGCGATCCGGTGGCGGAGATGCCTGATTTTAACTTTGTAAAAATTTCTGTTAGGTAGCAGGTCCACCCATCCACTGAGGGTTAACTTGGGTGTAATGAACTCTGGCCTTGGGCCTGTTTCTTAATTTACGGTGTTTGAGTCTTATGAATGTTTGTGCCTTTGCTTTTTCGTTTTTTCGAGCCGTTTTCCCGCATTCTTCCCTCTTGGGCTTCTCCCCCGCGAGTCTGACGGCCGAGGCTCCGGTCCGTGACAAAGGGTTCGGCCTTTTGAGGGGAGCGTGTAGTACTTAGGCTTTCGTAATGTTGAGCGCGAGCAAAAACACCCACTGGGCCGGCCGGCGGCAACCCGGCAAGGCCGGGTTGGCGGGCGACCGGTCTCTTGGCGGCTTGGAGTGGCGGGGGCCGGGTCAAGCGACCCGGCAGCATGCGAAGAAACTCGTGGATGCCAGCGCTCTTGCTCTTTGTCTTTGAAGCTTTTTTCTCGCGACTTCTCCTTTGGGTTTCCCCCCGCGAGTCTGACGGCCGAGGCTCTGGTCCGTGACAAGGGGTTCGGCCTTTGGGAGGAACGTGCGATATTTAGCCTTTCGGAACGTTGAGCGTAAGCGAAACACCCACTGGGCCGGCTCGCGGCAATCCGGCGGGGCCCAGTTGGCGAGCAGCCGGTCGTGCGGTGACTTTTAAAGTGGCGGGGCCGGGTTGGATGACCTGGCAGTTCTTGACTTAGTGCTTGAGGCGCGCCGGTGCTCTGGTCGTCTCATGTGCTTGCCAGCCAATAGGCGAAGCCGGTTCTGCGGCTTAGGGCGAAGTGAGAGGCCGCGGCGGTTCGACGCGTAATGTGTTGCTAAGGGAAGCAGCGGGTGGCCCAGCCGGCCAGCCACCGAGCCCCCGGGTCGAGTGAGTCGATCCGGCAGCCGGGTTGGCTTACAAGGAAAGTAATGCACGAAATGTAGGGGACACAATAGCTTGGTCACGAAGAAGGGCAGCCCCTGAGCGTCGTTCATGGGTCTCATAGTTTCTAGATGGTTACAAAAGGCAGTGATACATACGTGCATACGGCTAACTGTAAAACGGGCGGAGGAGCTCCGCTTTCCATGGCCGGGTTGTTTCTTCGCCGGCGGTGTCCCTCTTGCGCTTGTTTGACTTGCGGGCGTCGATGAGGTAGTACGCGTTGCGATCGCACAAGGCCTTGCTGACGCTGAGGGGCCCCTCCCATGGGGAGGATAGCTTGTGCTGACCGGCCTGCTGCTGGATGAGGCGGAGGACGAGGTCTCCCTCCCGAAAGGCGAGGGGCTAGATTTTCTTGTTGTGGTAGTGCCTCAGGCCTTCCTAGTAGATGGACGAGCGACTGAGCGCTAGGAGGCGTGCTTCCTCGAGCAGGTCAACACCGTCTTCGCGAGATTCTTTAGCTTTGGCTTCCGTGTACATCGTGACGCGCGGCGAGTCGAACTCGACGTCGGTCAGAATGACAGCTTCTGCTCCGTAGACGAGGAAGAATGGGGTGAACCCGGTCGACCGGTTTGGCATGGTGCGAAGACTCCAAAGGACGGACGGCAACTCGCCGAGCCAGCTGCCGGGGGAACGGACGAGTGGCTCGACGAGCCACGGCTTGATGCCGGATAGGATGAGGCCGTTGGCCCGTTCGACCTGGCTGTTGGACTGCGGATGTGCAACGGAAGCCAGGTCGAGGCAGATGCCGGAGACGGAGCAGTACTGCGCGAGCGCGCCCTTGGCGAAGTTGGTGCAGTTGTTTGTGATGATCCTGTTTGGTACGCCATAGCTCACCGCGACGTCCTTGATGAACCAAACAGTCGTCGGGCCGTCCAGCTTCCTGATTGGCCTTGCTTTGATCCATTTGGTGAACTTGTCCACCGCCACCAGCAAATGCGTCATGCCGCCTCAGGCAGTCTTGAAGGGCCCCGCCATGTCGAGCCCCCAGACTGCGAAGGGCCAGGCGATCGGGATGGTCCGGAATGCTGACGCCAGCTGGTGGCTGCGCTTGTTGAAGCGCTAGCATCCCTCACACTTGTTGATTCCGCGCCGCCCCGCCTTGGCCCCTACTCCAAGACGCCGCCGCCCCGCCCTTATATACTGCCGCCCCGCCACCCCAACACCCCACCGCAACCACCGCCGCCCGCGCCGTGCCAAGCCCCGCCGCCCGTGCCGCCTAGCCACCACCGCCGCACACCGCCTCGCTGGACCTCTCGCCGGAGGTAGTCGCCGGACTCCGCCGCTAGTTTTTTTATAAAAACCGTTCGGTTTTTTAGAAACCCTAGATCCGTTTTTTTGGATTCGCCGGTTTTTCTCGGTTCTTCTAGTTAGCGGACGTTCGTCCGAATGTTAGTTTTAACGAACGGTTCTTCGCCCGTTAGATACAGCTAATGAACGCTCGTTCGTTAGTCTGTTCATTAGTTTTCTTTTATCGGATTTATTCCGCGGTTTTCTCTGATCGCGATTTCTGATCCGATCTTAGTTTCTGTTTTTCTTTTCGCTCGTTAGTCGGAATCAGGCGATTCAAGCGCCTAGAGTTTCATCTCGAAACCCTCTTTCTGTTTAACCAACTCAAACAAGTTTTCTCTACTGTAAAATTTGACCTAGTTTCAGATTAGTAAATGAAGCTTCTTTCGTTCACCGTTGGAGTTTTGTTGCTCCGTTTGATTTGATTCTTTTTGCGAACCGGAGTTCTTAATTTGAACTTTCTGGTCAACCTCTTTTATTTGAGTTTTGCTTGTGCATCATTCCTTGTTACTTATGTATGCTATTGTTTGCTTGTGATAGAACACCCGGAGTGCGAAGCTGCTACTACGAGTCCCTAGGTTTCGCAGATCGTCAGCAAGAGAAGTAACACTTTGATCATACCCCTTTATCACCCAGTTTTTATGCATTAGTTCCAATCCTCAAACATTGCATGATTAGGATGTCATTAACTTGTGGGTTGGGAAGTAGTTGATGAGGTAGAACCTATTGCCCTGTTACATTCAAACCCTTGGGAGTTACTCTACGCGTTGCTTATATTACTATGCTATGCTCGTAGACGTGGTTTGGGTTTGAGTGAAATCCATGACAAATGTGAGATTGTTAAATTAACGGTTCAACTTAAGGTGGCAACTTAATCAAACAACTGGGTGGATTGAGTCACCTGGAGTACCCAGTGTTGCCTGTATTTTTTTGGAAATCCTGGAGTACCCGTGTGATCTTCCTATGGACCGCCACCCAGGCTCAAAGGGAACTGAGATGATTCATGCTAGAAACTTCCGTGTGCAGCCACAAGCTATTATGGGCTCTAGCATAGTTGAGTAAGTTACATGAAGCTCTTGAAGAGGCAGATCAGCAGGTAGTGGGATGTAGGTTTGGTATGGTCTGTCCGGAGTAGAGAGTTAATGTTTCTGAAAGACTGTGTCTCGGTCATCCGTTTCTCAAACAGCCTGTAGTGCGAGAAATCCAACGGAGGTGATCGAGTCTTGTGGGGAAAAGTGTGCAAACCTCTGCAGAGTGTACAATCTAATCATGGTTAGCCGTGTCCCCTGTTATGGACAATTCTTGAGTATCTAGTACTTGGGCTATCACATGTATCTCATCATGTTTAATTAATATTGTTGGGTTGTTAATCACTTTAATTGGGATTGAGTTGGAGGAACCTTCTCAATGATGTTTAAACTACCATGATAGTAAAATTAAAATCTATTCCTTTGTTGTAGAGAAAAATTGGCTTTTCGCAAAAACTATAAACCATAGAGCTTTCCACCAGCCATATATGCATGTAGTGATAGCATTATTTTGTTCTTGCTCTACTGTGTTATGTTGCCAGCATATTCCATGTGCTGACCCGTTTTCGGGCTGCAACGTATTATGTTGCAGACTTTTCAGACGAGGAGTAAGGTTCGTTAGGTCATTGTCGTGCAGCTCAGCTATGCCATTGGAGTTGATGGACTCACTTTATCTTCCAAGCCTTCCGCTGTTATCGTATTAGATGGCCTTAAGCCATATTATTGTAATAAGTTCTCTCTTGAGACATTCGATGTAATAAGTGTGTGATTGCTACTCTGTTATAAATCCTTCGAGTACTGTGTGTGTCAGCATTACCGATCTAGGGATGACACTGAAGCACAGAGACTTGACCATCTGAGGCCAGGTCACTACACCGGAGGTCTCAGTTAACATCGTCAGTTCAGGATCCGAGTCCGCTTCAGGAGAGGACCCCGCAGCACCAGCCGAGCATTAGAGCTTCTGAGTATTCGCGATCGTCCGGATGGTGTACGAGTGTAGTCGTACGAGTCATGAGGTTTCGTTTCATGTATGAGAGTAGTTGAACCCGACATGTTATGTATCTTTCATGTATGAGTCTGTGTATAATTATATTGGGACTCTATTTTATTCGCCGTATTTTCTTCGTCATTTTGGTTTTTCTCGGGCTTTTGTTGCTGGCCTTTCCCCAATTTATTTTGAATGCTTCTCATCTCGGTTGCGTTGTCTTGGCAAAAACAAAAATAGGATGCCGCAGGGAGGCAGGAGTAGCAACGCTCGCGCGGGTACTCCTGTTCGTCGTTCCGCACGACAGGCAGAACACTCCACCGAGCCGTACGTTCCACCACCGCCTCCACCGCCATATCCGCCCTCCACCGAGCAAATTCTGTGAATGTTTGAGGAAAGACGAAGTAATGATCTAATTGAAATTTGAAGAAGTGTGCAAGATATGGTTGGGCAGAATGGGAATCAGAACGGTCATCACTCCAAGCTGTCAGATTTTCAAAGGACCAAGCCTCCCAGTTTCAGTCAGGTTATTGACCCCTTGGAAGTAGGCGATTGGCTGCGAACCATTGAGAGGAAACTTGAGATTTCTCATACTGAATATGATGATAAAGTTCCATTTGCAACTCATTATCTTGAAGGCGCTGCTGCCATATGGTGGGAGAATATAAAAGCCATGTGGTCAAAATTCACGGATCAGTTCCGGAAATATCATATCCCTACTGGAATTATGAAGACCAAGCAGCAAGAATTTCTCATGCTCCTCCAAGGAAATCAGTCTATGGGTGAATATTTGCAAAAATTCAATCATTTGTCACGTTACTCCCTTCATGACGTGGCCACTGAAGAAAGAAAGATTAACAAATTTCTTGGTGGATTAAACCCGCAACTCCGGTGTACTCTCAGTATGTTTGATTTCCCAGATTTCCAAACTCTGGTGAACAAGGCTTTCATTGCTGAAAGGGAACACATGCTTGTATCAGATAATAAGCCTGCTAGCAATGACCACAAGCGCAAGTTTGAGCCAAAGAAGGATGGGCAACCCGTGCAAAAGGCTCATACCTGGCAGCAGACTTAGGTGGAATACAAGCCCAATTGGCAATAGAATGTTAACAAGACCACCACTCAAGTCAAGAATGTCGTGACCAACCCAGTGCACGAGGAGCGACATCGCAACAATTCTTGCTTCAGTTGTGGGAAAACCGGACATTATGCCAGACAGTGTCCCAAGAACAGCAAGGCAAATGCTCTATTCAGGCCACAAGTCAACTTTATGGAATCATGCCCGCACCAGCAAAACATAACTGGGCACGTTCACCACCTCTCCGCAGATGAAGCCCAAGAAATCCCTGAAGTCGTCATTGGTATGTTTCCTGTTAATAACATACCTGCAGTAATTTTATTTGACTCTGGGGATTCCCACTCTTTTATCTCTCAGAGTTTTGTTGCCCAAAACAAATTTCCTTGTTCGCTTTTGGGCAAGAAATGCTGGTACAAACCCCGGGATCCTTAATCAAGAGCAATCTGGTCTGCTGTAATCTGGAAATCAATATCAACGGAGTCCGCTTTTCAACTTCTTTGATAATTATTGAGTCTGCTAAGCTGGATGTTATCTTGGGTATGAATTGGCTGACTCAATATCAAGTATGCATAAATTGCGCGACCCGAGAAGTCACTTTGACCAGTCTGAAGGGGCATACTACCAAATTCTATGCTCGCAGAAGCATACCCAAGAAAGAAATGGTCTTCACCGCTGTGGCTGAATTGGAATTAATTCCCGTGGTCAGTGAATTTCCTGATGTATTTCCAGAAGAGCTGCCAGGCATGCCACCAGATCGAGAGCCTGAGTTCACAATAGATCTTGTGCCCGGAACCGCACCGTTATACAAGAAGTATTACTGGATGCCCTCATCAGAATTAGTGGAGCTAAAGAAACAGCTCGATGAAATGCCATAGAAAGGATATATCCGTCCCAGCTCTTCACCATGGGGATCACCTTCTATCTTCGTGGACAAAAAGGGTGTCCGTCTCTGCATGTGTGTGGATTACCGTCAGCTGAATGATGTCACCATCAAAAACAAATATCCGTTGCCAAGGATTGATGACTTGTTTGATCAGCTCAGTGGGGCCAAGGTATTATCCAAGGTTGATTTACGGACAGGATATCATCAGCTCAAGATTAAAAAGGAAGATATTCCTAAAACCGCATTTACCACTCGATATAGTCTTTATGAATATACAGTTATGTCCTTTGGTCTCACCAACACCCCTGCCTTCTTCATGCATATGATGAACAAAGTGTTCATGGACTTCCTTGATAAGTTCGTGGTAGTCTTCATCGACGACATACTTATTTACTCAAGAAGTGAAGAAGATCACAGAGAACACCTCCGAGCAGTGTTACAACGACTCCGCGACCATCAGCTATACGCCAAATTCAGTAAATGCGAATTTTGGCTCAAGCGGGTTGGGTTTCTTGGACACGTGTTATCCGCCGAGGGTATAGCTGTGGATCCGAGCAAAGTAAAGGATGTGCTCGATTGGTTGCCACCTACAATTGTATCACAGATTCAGAGTTTTCTTGGATTAGCCGGTTACTACCGTTGTTTCATTGAAGGGTTTTCCAAGATTGCAAAACCCATGACGGAGCTTCTCAAAAAGGATAAGAAGTTTGAATGGACTGAGGACTGTGAGGAAAGTTTCAATGAGCTAAAGGCCCGACTGACGACTGCACCTGTGCTGACTCTTCCTGATATCTACCGCAGTTTCGATGTATACTATGACGCCTCCAGACAAGGACTTGGATGCGTGCTTATGCAAGACAACAAGGTAGTGGCCTATGCATTACGATAGTTACGACCCCATGAGGGAAATTATCCTACTCATGACCTGGAATTGGCCGCAGTGGTTCATGCCCTAAAAATTTGGAGACACTATCTCATCGGGAAGATGTGCCAAATTTTTACCGATCACAAAAGTCTCAAGTATATATTTACTCAGCCAGATTTAAATCTCCGTCAAAGAAGATGGCTTGAGTTAGTCAAGGATTATGACCTTGGAATAGATTACCACCCCGGTAAGGCCAACGTGGTTGCCGATGCACTTAGTCGAAAGCCTGTCAGCCTGAATGTCATATTAAATTCCTTGCCTCCTGAACTTCAAGAGGAGATTGCTCATCTCAACCTGGTCATAGTTGATGCCGGCCTTGCTAATATTTTGGAAGTCGCCCCCACACTTGAGGAAGAGATCCGCATGGCCCAGCCAGCTGACACCGTCCTGCAGAAGCGTGCCAAGAACATGGTGGCAGGACAGACTTCAGATTTCTCGAAGGATCAATTTGGTACCCTCCGTTTCCGTGGAAGGCTTTGTGTACCCAATCAAACGGAGTTAAAGCAGAAAATCCTGTCAGAAGCACATGAATCTTCATATTCTATTCACCCTGGAGGTACCAAAATGTATGAAGGCCTTCAACAAATATTCTGGTGGGATGAAGAAAGACATTGCCTATTTTGTGGCCTGTTGCGACATATGCAATGAGGTAAAGGCGGAGCATCAGAAGCCAGCCGGACATCTTCAACCGTTGCCAGTTTCACAATGGAAATGGGATGATGTCAGCATGGATTTCATCACAGGACTACCCAAGACTCAGCGAGGCAATGATGCAATCTGGGTCATAGTGGACACCTTAACCAAGGTTGCTCACTTCATTCCAATCAGAACCACATATCAAGCAGATCAACTTGCTCAGCTGTATGTATCCAGAATAGTCATTCTGCATGGAGTTCCCCGAACTATCACGTCTGACCGAGGTTCACTTTTTTACCTCCGCTTTTTGGTTACGTCTCCATCAAGCCTTGGGGACAGCCCTGAAATACAGTACCGCTTATCATCCCGAGACTGATGGATAGACAGAGCGAGTAAATCAAATACTCGAAGATATGCTGCGAGCCTGCGCTTTGGCCCAAGGACCTAAATGGGAAGACTGCCTGCCGTATGCAGAGTTCTCTTACAACAACAGCTTCCAGACCAGTCTAAAAATGTCACCATATGAAGCTTTGTATGGCTGTAAGTGCAGCACTCCATTAAATTGGTCTCAAACCGGAGATAGCCATATCTTCGGAACAAATCTCATGATGGAAGCTGAGAAACAAGTTAAGGAAATCAGAGACAGATTGCGATTGGCCAAATTCCGACAGAAGAGTTATTACGATGCAAAACACCGTCAAATCAACTTTGAACCCGGAGAACACATATACCTCCGAGTCACTCCTATGAAAGGAATCCAGAGATTTCAGACTCGTGGAAAGTTGGCACCCAGATTTATTGGTCCATTTCCAATTATGTCACGAGTGGGTGCTGTTGCATATCAGTTGGAACTACCCCCTGAATTGTCGGACGTGCATATCGTGTTTCACGTTTCACAGTTGAGGCGATGCATATCGCCGCCTGAGAAAAAGAATGCTATGACTGAGATAGAGTTGGCAAAGGATTTAACATATGAAGAGAGACCGGTTAAAATTTTGGATCGGATGGAAAGGGTCACTCGTAGCAAAGTAAGAAGTTCTACAAGGTTCAGTGCGAGCATTACACAGAGTCAGAATCAACACGGGAAAGGGAAGAATTTCTTAAGGCTCATTATCCAGAATGGTTTTCCCAAGAAACCGAATCTCGAGGACGAGATTCATTCTAAGTGGGGGAGATTTGTGACAGCCTGGTTTTTGCCCACTTTTCTTTCCCTGCTTTTTAGTTTGTTTGAATTTGAAATTTGGAGTTCTGAATCTTTTCATATGGACTTAAACACTCGGGTACCCCTTGGCTTTCACCCAAGTGTCCCATTTCCCTCTCTAACTATCATTCCCACTCTAGTTCATCTCAAAATCATTATAGGAATATATTTCCTAAATGAAAAATATTCATTTTCCTCTCTTAAACCCTAGTCAGCTCAATGTGCTCCAAAGCAACCCTAGTTTTTCTTGACCACAAAAATCTGAGAAAATTCACATATATTCTTTGAACCCTAGGGAACCTTCCTGAGCAAAAATATTTCATCACTTTTTGGAATATTTTTGCTACAGAAAATATTTTCTATTCTGGACAGAAATGGTGGTTTCTACAACAACTACCATTTTACTTGCTCCAATGTGGCTGACTTTTCTTGTGCATCATCACCTTAGTAGATGATTACTAACCTCCAAAGCCCAGCTCCCAACTCCCAGCCATTTGACTTCAGTAACCTCTCAAAGTTACTGATCGGAAACTTACAAGGCTTGTGAATTCTTTTCTACTGCGTCTGGATCCAAACCAAAGCGTGGTAATCTTCAAAACTACCATGAACAACAAGCCAGACATGAAATTTGGACGTAGGTTGGCCTGAGGGCAGATTTCACGCGGTGACCACGCGTGTAAACGATGCCAAGCTGTGTACCGACGTGCTCTGGGATGCACCCGTGCCTCTGTTGCTTGCGTGCTCACTTCCCCGACTGCCTAGCCTTGCCAAACCTCGCCACAATCTTCATCCAAGCCCCCTTAACTCCCTCCTGGTGCTCGCCTACGCCGGAGCTCGCCACAGCGAGCACGAGCGCGGTCCGGCCAACGCAACAGTGTAGTGCGCACTGTGCTCATCGTCACTCCAGTGCACCTGTGCTCGTCCCCGTTCGCCCACAGTCCCTGCGTGAGCTGCGTCTCCTTCTCCCCCTCTCATTGACGCCGTTCGTCGCCGGGTGCCGTGTCTAGGTGTCCATAGGTGGAGCCCGATCCCCCCCTCGATGCTCGCCTATAAATGGAGCCCTCCCCAGACTCCTCGAGCACCATCCTCCACTCCCACACACTCCACAACCTCGTAGAGAACCGTAGCCCGGCGGGCAGGCCGCGGGCCGCTGTCCCCGAGCTCGATCTCGCCGGCGATCCCCTCGGGTCGTCTCCATGGCTCCGGCCCCTCGCAGGCCTGGGCAACCCTTCCAGGGCCTCCGCCACTCTGCGGTGGTGCCGTTCCGCCCGGTTGGAGCCCCTGGAGTCGCCTCTTCTCGCCATCGTCTTCATCTCCGGCGAGCTCTGCTTCCTGTCTCTGCTAGAGATGACGATTCCGACGCTGTTCGACCACCCCTAGCTACTCTACGGGTATGGGCAGGTGCGGCTCCGTCTCCTCTCTCGATCCCCACCTCTCGTTTTGGCCCAGAAGCCCTCGTCGCCGGCGTTCGCTTTGGCGAAGCCGTGTCGTCCCCTGTTTCTCTCCCCCTCTCCTCCTCACCTGACTAGCGGGGCCCGCTAGTCAGCCACTCAGTACGCGCGCGAAGCGGTACAAGTGGTGGCGCCCCGAGGCTTTACGCCTTCGACGTCACCCCCAGTCTGTTTCTATTTAATTCAAATTTCATATTTTTCCAGAGAGCTTCAAACAACCAAAACTCTTTAACCATAAGTCCAAATGAATTGATTCTTTTTGCATTGTGTTCTTTGTAAAGAAATCTAGCAGCTCACAAAAAATGGGATTTTTCCCTGCTGTCTATATTTTCTGGTGAATTTCAAAAGGGTTCTTGATGTTTCCCTTTTGTGTCTATAATTATTTTCAGCAGGTGAGGCTTGTCTTGAGGATCACCAGGAGGCTTGTGAACCTCATCTGCACTAAGGCAAGCCACATCAACATTTTCATGGTGCCATTACAATATTTGTGATTTTCCTACTTGAATGAATGATTTAATCCATGCATTTAGATAACTATTATGATATTTACATTATGTAGTTGCTTGGTTAAGTTAGTATGCTTGATTTACAGAAAGTTTAAAGATAACTAGTTGGTAAAGAAACTAGAATTAAAGTTTGTTATGGTAGAGTAATATAGTTATGGATATGAGTAATTATATGGAGTTATTTTCTTGCTTGAGAAAATGATAAACTTGTGAGAAGATATTGTGCTTAAAGTAAGGTTTGATCCTAACCAGAGAAGTATCATGAGTTGTTGATGTTTTTGCTTGGTGTGGAGATAGTTGACTCGGTCATTTTCGTTGATACGTGATGCATATGTTAGTGGTGCATTGCATGGCATATTATGACACCGGTTATTTTTCACTTTAAGTTGAACCTGATAATAACTCAACTTGAATATATCGTTGACCGGGTCATGGTGCCACTCAATCAAGTTTTTCCCAGTGCAACCACATTTGCCTTTATGGGAAGGCCTTTATTCGGTCCGTTGTCATGCCTCTGGCCGGTGCCTCCAACGAGGGAAGGTTATGGGCGTGCGGTACCCTGGCCCGGTAAGCAGACATAACCTTGTGTGCCCGTTGTTGAGATTTTTGGTACCATGTCCCCGTGAGGGATAGTTTATGTGTTGGCCACGATGGTGGTCGTGTGTCTTTGGTAGACATGGGGCCACCCAGGACTAGCCCAGAGGGGAGTGAATCAGAGTGGCCGGGAGAGTGTCATGGCAATGGAGGGGTTTCGTCGGAACACCGTTGGTCCACCTGAATGGGAGTGCGAGGCCATGGGTTCCGTGGTGTGGGTATAGTGCGCTACCTCTGCAGAGTGTATTAATCTATCGATAGCCGAGTCCACGGTTACAGACACACTCGAAAGTAGGTCACACGATGGGTCAACATTTAATAAATCTTGCACACTAAGTTATGAACTCTGCACTGTTGATGATGGCGGGAAGGCCATCGGGTTGGACAAGACTAAGTGTTGATCGTGGTTGTGATCGCCGGAAGGATCATCGTTTTAGACCAAGTATGGGTCATGGTTGTGATCGCCGGAAAGATCACGAGATGTTCATAGTTAAGATTTTGAGGTTGGTACGGTTGTGATCCAAGAAGTGATCACCGTTGGTAAGAGGGATTTTTCACACAAGAGCATGATCACAACATGTTGGGTTATATTGTATGGTCTCTGGGCTGGCAATGCATGGTAAACCGGTTGCTCTGAGCTGGGGTGCCACACGCACTGCCGAAGCGTGTGCGTGGACGGCCTTGCGCCGCTGTGGTGCTTGCAGGGAGCGTCGGGCATCTCCTCGAAACTCATGGCGGGTTGCCATGTCATCTTGCCGGTCTGCCGGCGCTTGGCGGCCGGGTCGGTCGTGGGCGCCTGCTCGGCAGCCGCGACGAGCCGGTTGTCATAGCGCTGAGCCGGCTGATCGGCCTTGCGCTTGTTTTTCTGCTGGTTGTGCTACTGCCGTCCGGCTTCGGAGGGGTAACCGGCTTTGCTTTGCCAGCCTCATCTAGCGCCACCTGGATCTTCATGGCGGAGTCGGCGGTGGCGTACTTGTCCGCCGTCACCATGAGCTCGGCCATGGTGGTCGGCTCGCAGCGCAAGAGCTTGTGCCTGTGGAGGGTGCCATCCCGGCACCCGTTAACGAAGTATTGGATTGCTTGGACTTCGTGGACGCCCTCGCAGCTGTTCCGGAGCTCGATCCAGCATGCGAGGTACTCGGGGCCAGTCTCCGCCGGTCCTTGCACGCACATGGCGAGCTGACTGGGGCGGCCGGGTCGCCTGTACGTGCCAGTGAAGTTGCACACGAAGGCTTGCTCAAAATCAACCCACACGTTGATGCTGCCCTCCGGCAGGCTGTTCAACCAGGTGCGGGCCGACCCTTGGAGCATGAGGGGAGCGTAGCGCACGGTGAGGTGGCGGTTGCCGCCGGCGATGCCGATGGCGGTGGTGTAGTCGGTGAGCCAGTCCTCCGGCTTCACGGTGCCATTGTACTTGGGGGTGTCGCGACAGAGCGTGAACCCTTTGGTAAAGGGATCACCTCGGATGCATGGTCCGAAGCATGCCGGCCCGATGGGGCTAGTTTCCTCTAGCTCTTGGGAGAGGGCGAGTCGGTCGAGGCGATGACGGGCGTTGGTGTTGTCGATGGTGCATGGGCCCAGCCGGTCAGTCACCACGCCACGGGGGGGCGGGTCTCCTCCCGTTGGACATTGGCCGGGTTGGAGACGGGGGTCGAGCCTACGTCGGGCCTCCGAGGTTTGCTCGTCGCCCAAACTGCCGACGATCGTCAGGGCGGGGTTGCGCCGGGTCCGGGTGCGGCCGGATGCGCTTCACCGGGCGGGGAGGACGCCGTGTGCTGGAAATTGCTGGGTCCAGCGACACGGGCGGAGCCAGATCTGGCAGGCTTGGCGAGTTGGTTGAGGCGGTCCTGTTGTGCGTTAGCCGCAGCGAGGAGGTCGTTCACCCTCTTGAGGCGGTCCTGCAGCTCTTCGCCCGCGAGCTGGTCCAGGCCGACCGCGGCCGCCAGGGCAGCGCGCATGTTCTTCACGGGGGTTTCGTAGACGGGGGGATGGTGCCGAAGGCACGACCAATCACGCTGCCCCGGGCCCGCACATCGGCGACCCGGCTTGGCTCAGGCGCGTCCGGCGTGAAGCCGTAGGCTGCGTTGCGCTCCAGTTGAGCGGAGTCGAGGCGGCGCTACGTGGCAGCGAGCGACTCGGTGAGGTCCAGCAGATGCTGGCGATCCTCGTCGAGGCGGGTCCAGGCCTCGGCGACGTCAGAGGCATCGATGTCGGTGCCGATGGGGACGCGTAGGCTCTACATCGTGGCCCGCAGGGGGTCAGGCGGGCTGGCCTGACCCGCTGCGGTCCTAGCTTCGGCGGCCTTCCTCGCCGCGCTGGACGAAGAAGTGGCGCCGGTGTCGGTGAGGAAAACCTCTACGCAGAGGTCCATTGCCCCGACGGGAACGCCGCCGTCGAGGGAAAGGGGGGAGTCGGAGAAGTCGAGCACCTCCCTGGGGTACTTGTCAGCCGCAGGCGCGTCAAAGATGTGTAGCGCGGTGAAGGAGACGGCGAGCGCGTCGATGACATAGTCCGCCAGTGTGACGGGCTCGTCGGAGTCGGAGTAGAGCCCCGTCCGAAGCATGCTTCCGGCTAGCACCTCGAGCTGCCCCACGGTGGGCGCCAACTGTCGTGGTGGGTGCACGACAGATGCCATGGGATGGCTAAAGAGAGGAGGAGGCTCGAGGGCACTGGTGGGCTCCAGAGGCGAGGTTGGCATGAGCGAGAGCGGGACGCAAGACATACCCAGGTTCGGGGCTCTCCGGAGAGATAACACCCCAGTCCTGCCGAGTATGGTTTATGTCTTACAGTACAGAGTTGCTCCTTGAGCTGTATTGGGGAGGAAGAAAGGCAGGCCGAGGCTTGGGCTGCGCTCTCCCTGTATGTGGGTGTTCTAGTACTGTGTTTATCACTCTCGTGCATGGAGGCCTCCTAGGGGTTTTATAGGTCAACCCCCAGGGGTGCAACGGTAACGTTACAGGGCCGCGGGGCCGGGTTGTCAGCGTCCGGGGACCCGATGCTGGGACCCGCCGGGTACCAGGTCTCGCCGGGTTCTCCGGGGGCGGGGCCTGCCGGGTACGATGGCACTGTTGGCCGTCTTGTCGATTGTCAGGGCGTGGCCGAGTCGAGTCGGCTATAGTGGCGCTCCGTCAGGTCGCCGCTTGCTGGCATCAGGGGTGACGACAGGTGCACTGTTGCCATGCCGAGCTTGGTCAGCGGGTAGGTGGGGGCACTGTTGCCTCGTCCGGCTGACCAAAGGCATGGGCAAGACACTATGGCTTCGGTCATCAGTTGGTGGCGACTCGTCCCATCGTACGGCTGGGATGGGACGGCCGCTGACCCTTGGCCGGGTTGGAGTACATGCCAAGGGGTGTTGGCTTGTTGGGTAAGTCTTAGTGCGCTAGCCTCGGCCACTCTGGGCTAGCTTGTTGGAGAAGTCTCGTGGATTAGGCCGGGTCGAGGGGGCTTGGCCGGGTCAAGCGACTCGACCGAGCGCAAGCCGTCTTGAGGGGAGATGCCGGCCCCGTTGTTTTTTCAAATGATCCGGGTTCCGTTGCCTGCCCGGGGTCCATCCCCCGACACCGCCGCCGCAAGCCTCTATACCTTCGTGATCTCATCTAGAGCTCTTTTCCGGCATCTTATCAGAGGGGGAAATCATCACCGGAGGCCATCTTCATCATCCCGGCGGTCTCCATGATGAGGAGGGAGTAGTTCACCCTCGGGGCTGAGGGTATATACCAGTAGCTATGTATTTGATCTCTCTCTCTCTCTCTCTCTCTCTCTCTCTCTCTCTCTTTTTCTTGTTTTGACACGATCTTAATGTACCATGAGCTTTGTTAATTGTGACGCCCCCGCAATTAATCATCCACAAAACATCCATGCAGCATGCACGGTCAAGATCAGTGACACGGTAGAATATCAGAACACAATTCTACGACTCAAATTAAACAAAGAAACAACAATATTACAAGCCAGGGTCGCAAGACCCGAAATTACATCAAGAGTTAGGTCTGTCTATAGACAATTGCAAAGGTGCCTTAAGAAGGCGAAAACAAACACTGGCTCTAGATCGAAAAGGCGCAGGCCTCCTGCCTGGGACCTCCGAACTACTCATGGTTAGCGGTCTCCACGTAGTAGCCTCCTCGGGGTCCTGGGCTCCACCATCTGATCGCAACATCCGAGAAGAAAAAGAGAGGTAACAAAGCAACCGTGAGTACTTATCCAAAGTACTCGCAAGACTTACATCATAAATATGCTAAGTATGCATCAATATCAAAGGGGAGGGGGTAGTATCTATGGACTACACTATAGAAATGCCAGAATAGAGGGGAAGGCCTAGCCTATCGAAGACTAGCATCTTGCAGCAATAGAAGGTAGTAGAGTAACATATCATACTAGAGCATGATTGGCGCGCGTTGCTGCGCCTGTCCATTATTACAATAGAATGATCTAATTTTTCATCTATATATACAGAACAAAATATGGAAGTTAAATTTGCATGAAAAGCAGACATGATGGCTCACGTTGCATTGGGAAAGAATGAGGTGAAAACATATAGAAGAAGCATTTGGCCATTCTCGGCCTTGGAATGGCACCCACTCATATTGAGAAAAATATGGTAGGTTAAGAATAAAAGAAAATTTTAAAACAACTCGAATCACAAGATTTTTTTTGAAACTATGATGATTTTTATAGCAAATTCGGAAACTATACACCCTAATGGAGAAAATTCAAAAGTATCACCCCGTCGGCCTCCTGTTGGCCGAAAAGGGACATTTTGGCCTCCTGTTGGCCGAAGAGGGACTTTTCAGCCAACCGTTGGCCAAAAAGGACTATTCGGCCAACAGTTGGCCAAAAAGTACTTTTTGGCCAACAGTTGGCCAAAGAGTCCCTTTTCGGCCAACACCTGCTCTACTGTTTAAAAAATTCATATCAAATAGGATTTTTAGTATTTTAATTTGATTCTTTTTGCATTAGATTAGAAATTTTATGAAGTTTCTGTAGATATCAAGTTTTACTAGATTTGAAAGTTTGAATTCAATTTTTTCATGAATTTGCTCAAATAACTAGATTGCCTATAATTTGAGTTAGGAGTATTTTTTAAGATGATTCTTTTTGCTACTGGTTCTTTGTGAATTTGTTTATCAGTAGTAATTAATTGGCGAATTTTATAATTATTTATAATTAGGTTTTTATGAAAACAATTCTGTTTTAGTGTTTGTTAGGTTTTATGCTATTTCTTTTAATTTTAATTGCTTTAAATTTTTTTCTTTAGTTTTTTGACATATTCTTTTTGTTTCGGTTTAGTTATCAGTAGTTATTTTATTTCTAGTATTTTTTTGTATTTTATTTCTTTTATCCTACTAGAAAACTTGTTTTGAGCTTCATAGGAGTTTATGTTTAAAAGTGCCTTGTAAATCCTGTACAACCATTGCCGTTTTATACATGAAAAAAACACTTTCCCGCAATCTTTTTCCCTCCATTTTCTTTGCCGCCATTTTATTTCCCGACATTCTCTCCCGCCACACTAAGGAGTGCTGCATCGACGGAGGATGACGATGATGCCTTCATGTGGAGTGTGAAACACTGTGTGAGAGAAGTCATAAGTGTGAAACACTCTCCGATGATGATGACGAAGCTGCAAACACTTATGACTTCTCTCAGACAGTGTTTCACACTCCACCAGCAGCACCGACGCAGGAGACACAGACCGTGTCAGACGATGTTATCTACGATCATGGACACCATGAGGCTCGTTTTATAAGTTGAGAAGTGAAGATGGCGAGAAAGAAGATGGCGGGAAAGAAGATGGCGGGAGAGAATGACGGGAAAGAAAATGGAGGGAGAGAATGACGTAAAAACCTAATTTTAAATAATCCTAAAATTCATCAATTAATTACTACTGATAAACAAAGTCACAAAGAACCAGTAGCAAAAAGAATCATCTAAAAAGAATACTCCTAGCTCAAATTATAGGCAATCTAGTGATTTGAGAAAATTCATGAAAATTCAAATTCAAACTTCCAAATCTAGTCAAACTTGATATCTACAGAAACTTCATAAAATTTGTAATCTAATGCAAAAAGAATCAAATTAAAATACTAAAAATCCTATTTGATATGAATTTTCTAAAAAGTAGAGTAGGTGTTGGCCGAAGAGGGACTCTTTGGCCAACCGTTGGCCGAAAAGTCCTTTTTGGCCAACTGTTGGCCGAAAAGTCCCTTTTCGGCCAACAGAAGGCCGAAAAGTCCCTTTTTGGCCAACAAGAGGCCGACGGGGTGATACTTTTGATTTTTCTCCATTAGGGTGTATAGTTTCTGAATTTGCTGTAAAAATCATCATAGTTTAAAAAAAATCGAATCACAATGCCTTGATATAAATGACTGGGTGAATTTGTTTTACATCATTCTCAAAAAGCGTTGAAGTAAAAGAAGAAAAATCACAATTACAAAATACTAATTACAATAAAGGACATTTATACTGCTAGCACATATGGAAGTCAAATATTATCCTTCAGAATGGTGCATTTTCTGCAACATATATGCTACTCCCCCCGTCCCGCAATAGTAGTTGGGAGTTCTTTAGTAGATGGTTAGGTCTCTCTGTCGTATAATGAATAATGTATGTCTTTCTTGCAATATCAGAATATGGATATTTTGCAATGTGTAAGAAAGGTTTTAGTATTTCAGAAGTTGCGATCGATAAAAGATTTTTGTGTTTCATATAAGATCACTGAAAACGCCATTATTCTGGACAAAAACAACATCATTGTTGCTCATATTAACAACAATCGGCATGCAAAGAAATATTTTAAATTAGAACCAAATATAGGAAATGATTTTTTTAAAGATTGGTAGAGTATGAGATGTCAGATCAAAAGTAGACCGACATGCCAACAGAGAAAGATTTTACTGCCACTTTAGCTAATTCTAAGGAGACGCACATTGTCCCACAACCTAAAAACACATACAAAAAGAAATTTTAGGGACATCTATATGAGTAGAAATATGATGCTCGTACGAGGACTCTCGTGCTAGGCCCATGAGGGGGTTTGTAAAATGAACAATATTCTGAGATCTGTAGGACCAGAAATATGATGCTCATACGAGGACACCCTCTTGTGCTAGGCCCCATTAGATTATTTGTTGAATGGACATCATGACCGAGAGTATATTACAACACTATGACCAGTAGAATTAACTCCTATACCCAAGAGACAAAAACAACGACACAAATACACATGCAAGAAGAATGTGCACTTGAATTGTCAACATTAATTAACTCTCTCATAGCACAAGTCTGAAGCGAAGTAACCTGAAGTCCTGAACTGAAGCAACACAACAAGAGCATTAAGAAAACAAACAACAACCCACTACCATCTCCTTTAAATCTACCATGGGTTATAAGTAATACATTTATCTTTTGTGCAAACAAATATCTATCCAACACAAAATATAACCTTTCATGATACTATAAGATATGATCATGGACGCATAATAAATAGAATACATTAGTTACATAATAAATAGAATATAAGATCTGATCATGATACTATAAGAGATCATGGATGCATAATAAATAGAGTGCATTAGTTACATAATCTCTGTCATTGCTTCGGCTCAATTAAATAAAACAAGTTTTTTGTTTTTAAGTTTTCCACATTGTAAAGAATCTATCAAAAACATTTGCTACTTCAAATCTAGACAGTCACCCATTGGAAAAGCTACTTCAAATCTGGACAGTCACCCATTGGAAAATCATAAAAGTAACCTTCAGTGATAAAATCTGTTATTAGACGAAACGAATGTTGAAATCCTTTCTAGCACATAAATGAAATAAATGATTAACTTCGACTCAAACCTCACATTATCAAGGAATGTTATCATCTAAAGTTATCTCTAACCCAAGGAGCCTCATAGTGGTGAGAAATTAGAAACAACAAACATTATTTTATCAGTTGTATTCTATAACCTCATGTCACGTAGTGTAATTACACTGGTAGAAAAAGGGCCTATAGTCCCGGTTCGTAAGGGCCTTTAGTCCCGGTTCCGGAACCGGGACTAAAGTGTCGGTACTAATACCTCCCCCCTTTAGTCCCGGTTCAATCCAGAACCGGGACTAAAGGCCCTCCACGTGGGCAGTGCGCAGAGCCCAGTCAGGAGACCCTTTGGTCCCGGTTGGTGGCACCAACCGGGACCAATAGGCATCCACGCGTCAGCATTTCTGTGGCTGGGGTTTTTGTTTTTTTGAAAGGGGGGGGGGGGGGTTGGGGGTTTTGGGGGGTTAATTTAGGTGTTTCATATATTGTGTTAGCTAGCTATAATTAATAGAGAGAAGTGTCCTCTCTTATGTCCGTGCTTGGTCGACGCTACGTACTATACATACGTATAGAGAGGACTAGACACGCTGGCTAGCTAGTAAGCAAACGAAGGAAACAGAAAATCGTCATGAACATATATGCATACAGAGAGAAGTGATATCGACCACCTCTCCTTCTCCGAGAGATTGGTCGAACAACAAGTTCTCGTATATCTATCTGACACTATCGACTACATATATACAATAATTATCTCTTACAAATATAATCATACGGACTCAGGGTCCACATAGAATTCTCCGTCTTCAGGGATCACGTGGTCAAGAAAGAATGCCGCCAATTCCTCTTGAATTGCTCGCATGCGAGCTGGTGCTAGGAGTTCATCCCGCTTCCGAAACATCTAATTTGAAGAAGGGGGTCAATACATATATATATATGAATGAATGAAACTCAACACAAATGATGGTAATAAAATAAAATTGTGAATGTTTTTATTTACGTACTTCATATTGTTCGTTAGAGTACCCGCCCTGCTCACAGGTCGTGTGGCGGATGGACTCGCAGATGTAGTATCCACAGAAATCATTCCCTTGTTCCTGCCACAACCACTTTACAAGAAATAGAGGTCAATCAAACTGATAAGCAAGAATGCTAAATGGTATTGATGAAACTAGCGCTTGAATCACTAAGAGATGCGCGGAACATGCTACTATAGTACTTACTTTCGGGTGTCTAAATTCCAGCTCCTTCGGCAGTCCCGGAACTGTTTTGGTGAATTTTCTCCAAACCCTGCCGGACAAAGAAAACAATTACTTGATATCAGGAAATGAACAAAGTTGCTGATATGGTGGATAATGATCGATTTAACTTACTTCTGGAGTATTTGAGTCATGTCTGCATAGTCCTGGGGATCTTTTCGTTTAGAGTCTAAAACGGTTACTACTCCCTGCTCAAGCTTAATCTCTAGGAGAATATAGTGGAAACTGCACACACATGCATAACTCATCAATTACATTACTATAACCTTGACTAATATATAAGGGAAACCGAATACGCACAAGACAGTAACACTCACCTGAAGTTGTAAGGAAAGAGTATTGTATCTTTGTTTTGATTTATTACGAACGATCGTAGCAAGTTGGCCTCGGTAGCTGCTGCATGAAGTTTAACCTCAGTTGCATCTATGAGATATGTGTTAATGAACCCAATATCACCGACTTGTCTTTTCTTCAATTCGGCGATCTTCAATCTGCATAATATAGTGAGGATGATTATAAATACATGCAATGAAAGAGCTAAGCTATATAGAGAAACTTAATGACAGAAGTAGTACTACTTACAGACAGTAGCAGGCGACCGTTGTTTTATCGAGGGCCAATTGATTGAAAAACTGATAGAACTCCTCAAATGGAACAGGCAACAGATCAATTCCAACGAGGTCATGCTCCTTTTTAACTTTCACATGCAAAGTACTCCTCCCCCCAGAGTCTCTGCAGATTTTCAAGTACCAATCATGCAATCTTCGCATCATCGTTGATAGAGATCTTTCATCTTTGACGAGAGGCTTCCCGTACTCGTATCTTTGTATCTGCACGTCCATGGGTTCATAATGTACTTCGTCGGGCAGGTAATCTGCAAGATTGCTATAACCGGGCACCATCCTCGGATCATTAGCGACGTTGTGGCTAGGCACCTTGAGCGGGGGGCACGATTGCTTCGCTTGTTCGCCGAGCTGGGCAATTTGTTTCCCAGCTCGTCGTTCTTTCAGCCTTTGATCACTGACAGTACTTCCCGACCGCTCCGCTTCGGCAAATTCCTTTCCAATAATGCGGTCATAGTTTCCTTTCGGCGGATCAGACTTCGGTGGTTTTGTCAGGGCAGCCAGAGTGCGCTTCACTTTCACCCGATCTACCTTCTCCTCCGGAGGTGGATGTTTCTTTGCTTTCACCCCTTCAAAGAATTTCTTCACTTCTTCTCGCGCGATCTCGGCGTTCTCCTCCTGGGTCCTCTCGTATGGTAACTTCTCTGGAGTCTTCAGAGAAGGACCGAATCTGTATGTCCTCCCGCCTCTGGTTGTACTGCTAGACGCCGACCGAGCAGACGTAGCAGTTTTCTTCTTTACTTGCTTAAGAGGCGGAGGAGAAGGACTACGACGCGCCGGAGCAGCTGGAGCGGCGGCAGGTCTCTTCCGCCCTTGCTGACGAGGCGGAGAAGGAGGAGGCTGGCTGCTCGGGCGAGTCGGTGCAGGCGGAGAAGGAGGCGGAGTGCTGCCACGCGCCGGAGAAGGAGCCGGCCGAGGGCCCTGATCGTCACTCGCCGGAGGAGGAGGCGGTGGAGGCGAAGTGCCCTGACTCGCCGGAGGAGGAGGAGGAGGCGGTGGCGTCCAGTTCGGAAGGTTGATGAGCTCCTTCCGCCATAGGCATGGAGTCTTCAGAGCAGACCCCAGCCGAGTCTCCCCTTCACCGGTAGGGTGGTCAAGCTGGAGGTCCTCAAATCCCTCCGTTATCTCATCCACCATCACCCTAGCATATCCTTCTGGAATCGGCCGGCAGTGAAAAGTTGCGCCGGGTTCAGTAGGATAAACAGAGCCAACAGCCGCCTTGACCTTCAAATTCATCCATTGCGTCATAAGGTGGCAATTTTGAGACCCCGTTATAGTATCCACGGGATAGCTGGCAGGAGCCGTCATGGCATGCTCCGGCTGAAGCAGCTCGGTGGAAGCCACGCTGCTTCTGCGCTGAGATGGCGGGGTAGCTTCGGGGGAGGCTTCGACAGTACGTTTGCTGCGATTTGCTTCTCGTTCCTCTATCGCGTCTACCCTTGCTTGCAGCGCCTGCATTTGGGTCTGCTGCACTTTTTTCCTCCTCTCATGGGATTTGTAACCGCCTGCGTCCGGAAACCCAACCTTCCACGGAATGGAGCCTGGCGTGCCTCGTGTCCGTCCAGGGTGCTCAGGATTCCCGAGGGCCATTGTGAGCTCGTCGTTCTCTCTGTCTAGAAAGAACGTCCCTTCCTGCGCTGCTTCGATATACAGCTTAAGCTTACTGACTGGTATGTCCATTTGATCGTTCGTCCAAATGCACTTCCCTGTTACAGGGTCCAGGGTTCCGCCAGCCTCGAAGAACCAAGTCCGGCAACGGTCTGGCCAGTTAATTGTCTCTGGTTCGATCCCTTTATGAACCAGATCATTCTCAGTCTTGGACCACTTAGGCCGGGCTACGAGGTAGCCACCTGACCCCGTGCGATGGTGAAGCTTCTTCTTCGCAGCATTTTGCTTGTTTGTCGCCGACATCTTCTGACTCTTTTCCGATGTCTTGTGGGCCACAAATGCGGTCCAGTGATCTCTGATCTTCTCATATCTGCCCTTGAATTCTGGTGTCTCATTATTTTCGACAAACTTATTCAGCTCTTTCTTCCACCTCCTGAATAGTTCTGCCATCCTCTTCAGAGCAAAATGTTGGGGAACGTTGCAGAAAACAAAAAAATTTCCTACGGTTTCACCAAGATCCATCTATGAGTTCATCTAGCAACGAGTGATCGATGCATCTCCATACCTTTGTAGATTGCGAGCGGAAGCGTTCAAAGAATGGGGATGAGGTAGTCGAACACGACGTGATCCAAATCACCGGAGATCCTAGCACCGAACGGACGGCACCTCCGCGTTCAACACACGTACGGTCAGCGTAACGTCTCCTTCTTCTTGATCCAGCAAGAGGGAAGGAGAGGTTGAGGAAGATGGCTCCAGCAGCAGCACGACGGCGTGGTGGTGATGGAGCTGCAGTACTCCGTCAGGGCTTCGCCAAGCGCTATGGAGGAGGAGGAGGTGTTGGAGAGGGAGAAGGAGGCAACCAAAGGCATGGATGAAAGAGCCCTCCTTCCCCCAATATATATAGGAGGGCCTAGGGGGGGGGCGCTGGCCCTAGGAGATCCAATCTCCTAGGGGGGCGGCGGCCAAGGGAGGTTTCCCTCCCCCCCAAGGCACCTAGGGGTGCCTTCCACTTGTGGGACTCTTCCCCTTTGGAAACCCTAGGCGCATGGGCCCCTTGGGGCTGGTTCCCTTGGCCCATGTAGGCCAAGGAGCACCCCCTTACAGCCCATTTGGCCCCCGGGGCAGGTGGACCCCCGGGACCCTTCCGGTGGTCCCGGTACAATACCGGTGACCCCGAAACTTGTCCCGATGGCCGAAACAGCACTTCCTATATATAATTCTTTACCTCCGGACCATTCCGGAACTCCTCGTGACGTCCGGGATCTCATCCGGGACTCCGAACAACATTCAGGTTACTGCATATACATATCCCTACAACCCTAGCGTCACCGAACCTTAAGTGTGTAGACCCTACGGGTTCGGGAGACATGTAGACATGACCGAGACGACTCTCCGGTCAATAACCAACAGCGGGATCTGGATACCCATGTTGGCTCCCACATGCTCCTCGATGATCTCATCGGATGAACCATGATGTCGAGGATTCAAGCAACCCCGCATGCAATTCCCTTTGTCAATCGGTATGTTACTTGCCCGAGATTCGATCGTCGGTATCCCAATACCTCGTTCAATCTCGTTACCGGCAAGTCACTTTACTTGTACCATAATGCATGATCCCGTGACCAGACACTTGGTCACTTTGAGCTCATTATGATGATGCATTACCGAGTGGGCCTAGTGATACCTCTCCGTCATACGGAGTGACAAATCCCAGTCTTGATCCGTGTCAACCCAACAGACACTTTCGGAGATACCCGTAGTATACCTTTATAGTCACCCAGTTACGTTGTGACGTTTGGCACACCCAAAGCACTCCTACGGTATCCGGGAGTTACACGATCTCATGGTCTAAGGAAAAGATACTTGACATTGGAAAACTCAAGCAAACGAACTATACGATCTAATGCTATGTTTAGGATTGGGTCTTGTCCATCACATCATTCTCCTAATGATGTGATCTCGTTATCAATGACATCCAATGTCCATAGTCAGGAAACCATGACTATCTGTTGATCAACGAGCTAGACAACTAGAGGCTTACTAGGGACATGTTGGTGTCTATTATTCACACATGTATTACGATTTCCGGATAATACAATTATAGCATGAATAAAGACAATTATCATGAACAAAAAAATATAATAATAATGCTTTTATTATTGCCTCTAGGGCATATTTCCAACAACAAGATGTTAATTTCTCTTAAACTGGGTTCTCTGGATTATCCTCAGGCGGTAGGGTGAAATTTGACTTCAGCTCAGTCCAAAGATCATTTTTCTGCATATCATTGACATAAGACCTCAGGGTCTTCTGTAGCCGGCTTAAACCATTGCTGGATGCTTATCGGGATCTTGTCCCTAACCAGAACCCCGCACTGAGCAACAAATGCGCTCTTTGTCCGGAGGGGTTCAATAGGTTGGCCGTCGGGCGCGATTGCTATGATCTCAAACTTTTCATCCGAGCTCAACTTTTTCTTCGGGCCTCGTCTCTTTACCGAAGTTGTGCTCGATCCAGGGCTAGAAAAAAGAACAAAGACTTAATTAATATGTGTACATACCAAAACAATGAATGCATCAATCAGCTAGTCAGCATAGGCTTAACTAATATATATACCTGGCCGGACTCGGTTCGGTCACCGGAGCCGTCATCACGGTCTCCTTCTTGCACCGGCATTGGGTCACCGGAGCCGTCCTCATGTTCTTCTTCTTGCACCGGCATTAGGTCACCGTAGCCAGCTTGTTCACCCTCTCCTTCCAGACCATCGGTTTCGTTGAGAAACAACGAGATGGCATCACTTCCTTCTGCGATTATGTCCCTCAACAACGCTTCTTTTGTTGCTTCGTCTAGGGCGGTGTCCATAGTTTCTACAAATATTTACAACATGGCAATTATTATTCAAACATGACAGATGGATATATTAGTGCCAAACGTAGAAGATCTCCTCTATTCTTTCTTCTCCTCTTTTTTTCTTCTTCCTCTTCTTTTTTTATCCTCTTCTTCCTCTCATGTTTCGATAGGATCGCCGAGGGGTCGGGAGGTTGCCTAGTGTCAAGGGATTCAACAAAACCATGTCTTCATCATTAGGCGAAAGTAACATGTGCATGATGGTACAAAGCTCTTCAAAGTTGTTCTGGAACGGAGTCCCAGATAGGATAATTCGCTTTTTGGTACAAAGTTCAGCAAGAGCCTTCCGAATATCGCTATTTGGAAGGCCTTTGCTGAATTCGTACCAAAAGGCGGATTATTCTATCCGGGACTCCATTCCAGAACAACTTTGCAGAACTTCGTACCAACATGCCCTGGTTACTTCCGGCTAATGATGAAGGCATGGATTTCTTCAATACTTTGACACTAGGAAACCTCTCTCTACTTCCGGCTAATAAGAAGAAGAAGAAGAAGAAGAAGAAGAAGAAGAAAGAAGAAAAAAAGAGGAGAAGAAGAAAGGAATAGTGGAGAAGAAGAGAAAATAGAATATATTCTATTTTCTCTTCTTCTCCACTATTCCTTTCTTCTTCTCCTCTTCTTTTTCTTCTTTTTTCTTCTTCTTATTTATTTCTCCTCTTCTTTTCGGTAGAGGAAACCCTAAATAGCTAGCAAGTATCATGGGTGTGAGATACATGTGGCCTTCGGTGTCGGACACTACATCCACGTCCCACAAGTGACGTGGGCGTCGAAGCCCGCGCCACTTGTGGGATGTGGGTGTAGTGTCCGACACCGACGGTACATGTATCTCACACCGACGATACTTTCTATTTAGGGTTTCTCCTCTACCGCTCCTCGACCTCTCGACGACCCTCGTTCCCGATAAAATAAAGAGGAAGAAGAAGAAGAAAAAAGAAGAGAAGAAAGAATAGAGGAGAAGACTTCCTCTTCTTCCTCTCCTCTTCTTCTCCCTCTTCTTCCCCTTCTTCCTCGCCTCTCTCATGAATGTCCGGCGTTCTCGACCCCACCCTCGACCCCTAGGCGACCGTCGACCCCTCCCGATAAAAAAAAGATGAAGAAGAAGAAAAAAAAGAGGAGAAGAAAGAATAGAGGAGAAGCTCCTCTATTCTTTCTTCTCCTCTTTTTTTTCCTCTCCTCTTCTTTTTTATCCTCTTCTTCCTCTCATTTTTCCCCGATAACATTTTTTTCTCCGAGATAGTTAGTGTTCCCGAGTGAACCGGAGGGGGACATTGGTCATATCGGATTCGTCATATTTTCTACGAATGTTCTATATACATACATCCATCGATATCATTCCATACATACATATACATCTACATTATATATGAACAAAAAAATATCAAAATTCATCATACATACATGTACAGTATATATGAACAAAAATTATAAACTTTCTCCCCAACTCATACATACATACATACATCTACATCATATCAATATTTTGCAAATTAAGGAGCAGGGAAGGAAGGAAGGGGGGAGGATGGGGCGGTAGCTACCTCTCCCGGAGGGATCGGGGAGGAGACGCGGGCGGCCGGCGTCGGGGGCGACGGCGACGAGGACGGGCTCGGGGTCGGCGAGGGCGAGGGCGACGGCGGGGCGCGCTCGGCGGCGGCGGACGGGCTCGGGGGCGCAGGGGGTGCTCGGGGGCGGCGGATGGGCTCGGCGGCGCAGGGGGTGCTCGGGGCGGTGGACGGGCGGCCGGCGACGACGGCGAGGCAGGGCGCGCTCGGGGGCGGGGCAGGGGCAACGGCGGCGACGGCGAGGCGAGCACAGGGGCAGCCTGGCGGCGACGTCGGGGCGGGATCGAAGAAACTGAACCAAAATTTTCACAAGTGTGGCTTATATAGACGGAGCATTGGTCCCGGTTGGTGGCACAAACCGGGACTAATGCCCCCTTTAGTCCCGGTTGGTGCCACGAACCGGGACCAAAGGCCAATTTTCAGCAGCCCAAAGGGCGGGAAGCGGCGGCCTTTGGTCCCGGTTGGTGGAACCAACCGGGACTAAAGGGGGGCATTGGTCACGGTTGGTGCCACGAACCGGGACCAATGCCCCCTTTAGTCCCGGTTGGTGCCACCAACCGGGACCAATGGCCTTTGCTGCCCCGAGCCCAAAAGTTTAGTCCCACATCGCTAGCTGAAGGGCGCCGGCACTGGTTTATAAGCGCTGGTGTTCCTACCCATTCGAGCTCCTCTCTAATGCAGGCTTTCGGGCCTAAACTTGCTACTGCCTGTGGGCCTATTGGGCCTTCTGCGGGCCTGAATCCTGGCCCATGTAGGGTTTCTAGTCGTATTCAGGCCGTGGAGGCCCAGTAGGAGGCATTTTTTTGGTTTTTTCTTTTTTATTCTATTTTTTGGTTTTTTATTTTTTTTTCTACTTAAAACTAAATACTTACAGTTTTTTAGTGATTTCTTTCTTTTAGGTCACAAAAATTATAAACTTTCTGTTAGTGCCATTAGTTTTAAATTTTAAATAGTTTAAATTTGAATTTTTAAAAATTTGTGTGAATCACTAGTTTATGAATAACTTTACTATAAAAATAGATTTTTTTCTATTTCTACTACAACTAAATACTTACAGTTTTTTAGTGATTCTTTTGCTTTTAGGTCACAAAAATTATAAACTTTCTGTTAGTGCCATTAGTTTTAAATTTTAAATAGTTTAAATTTGAATTTTTAAAAATTTGTGTGAATCACTAGTTTATGAATAACTTTACTATAAAATTAGATTTTTTCTTCTTTGCTATTTATTTTTTATTTATACTTACAATTAAATACTTATAGTTTGATTTTAGGTCACAAAAATTATATTCTTTTTGCTATTGAAGAATATTATAGTTTTATTTTAGTTGATCATAACATAATATTTTAATTGATTGTTTTTATTTTCATAAAAGTTTTGTAGTTTATTCTGTTTGCTATTAATTCATTCTTTGAGCTAAATGACTCTGAAATTGGAAAGCATTTCAAAATGAACTCTGAAAAGGTTGAAAGTGGGCATGGTATCATCATTTCACCCACATAGCATGTTCCAAAAAGTAGAGAGGGTTACGACAAAAACTTGATGCACTTCGTGTACAAAATGGACAATCACTTTCGAAGTATCAAAGTTTCAAACCATAAGACATGAAAGGATTTCAAATGAACTCTGAAAAAGTTGAAAGTTGGGATGGTATCATAATTTCACCCACATAGCATGTGCATGTACAAAATGGAAAATGGTAGCATGTTCGTCTGTTACAAATTTGGCATGGTATCATCATAATAGTTGCGGGAGAAAGTCTTCACTTTTTCTTCGCTTGTGTCATTTGCTTATTGCGCCGTAACCATGGATAATCTTCATTGTTTATCAGGATGCTTGGGTCAGCCTTGACATTGAAGGGAGGAATTTCATGAAACTTTTCATAATCTTCAGACATGTCTGTCTTGCCGTCCACTCCCAGGATGTCCCTTTTTCCTAAAAGAACTATGTGGCGCTTTGGCTCATCGTATGATGTATTCGCTTCCTTATCTTTTCTTTTTCTCGGTTTGGTAGACATGTCCTTCACATAGATAACCTATGCCACATCATTGGCTAGGACGAACGGTTCGTCATTGTACCCAAGATTTTTCAGATCCACTGTTGTCATTCCGTACTGTGGGTCTACCTGTACCCCGCCGCCTAACAGATTGACCCATTTGCACTTAAACAAAGGGACCTTAAAATCAGGTCCGTAGTCAAGTTCCCATATGTCCACTATGTAACCATAATATGTGTCCTTTTCGCTCTCGGTTGCTGCATCAAAGCGGACACCGCTGTTTTGGTTGGTGCTCTTTTGATCTTGGGCGATCGTGTAAAATGTATTCACATTTATCTCGTATCCTTTGTAAGTCAATACAGTCAAAGATGGTCCCCTGGACAACAAGTACAACTCATCACAAACAGTGTTGTCACCTCTGAGACGTGTTTCCAACCAACTGCTGAAAGTCCTGATGTGTTCACATGTAATCCAGTCGTCGCACTGCTCCGGGTGTTTGGAGCGCAGACTGTTCTTGTGTTCAACGACATACGGGGTCACCAAGGTAGAGTTCTGTAGAACTGTGTAGTGTGCTTGAGACCAAGAATATCCGTCCCTGCATATTATTGAGTCTCTTCCAAGAGTGCCTTTTCCAGTCAGTCTCCCCTCATACCGCGATTTAGGGAGACCTATCTTGTTAAGGCCAGGAATGAAGTCAACACAAAACCCGATAACATCCTCTGTTTGATGGCCCATGGAGATGCTTCCTTCTGGCCTAGCGTGGTTACGGACATATTTCTTTAGGACTCCCATGAACCTCTCAAAGGGGAACATATTGTGTAGAAATACGGGCCCCAGGATGACAATCTCGTCGACTAGATGAACTAGGACGTGCGTCATGATATTGAAGAAGGATGGTGGGAACACCAGCTCGAAACTGACAAGACAATGCGCCACATCACTACTTAGCCTTGGTACGATTTCTGGATCGATCACCTTCTGAGAGATTGCATTGAGGAATGCACATAGCTTCACAATGGCTAATCGGACGTTTTCCGGTAGAAGCCCCCTCAATGCAACCGGAAGCAGTTGCGTCATAATCACGTGGCAGTCATGAGACTTTAGGTTCTGAAACTTTTTCTCTGGCATATTTATTATTCCCTTTATATTCGACGAGAAGCTAGTCGTGACCTTCATACTGAGCAGGCATTCAAAGAAGATTTCTTTCTCTTCTTTCGTAAGAGCGTAGCTGGCAGGACCTTTATACTGCTTCGGAGGCATGCCGTCTTTTTCGTGCAAACGTTGCAGGTCCTCTCGTGCCTCAGGTGTATCTTTTGTCTTCCCATACACACCCAAGAAGCCTAGCAGGTTCACGCAAAGGTTCTTTGTCATGTGCATCACGTCGATTGAGGAGCGGACCTCTAGGTCTTTCCAGTAGGGTAGGTCCCAAAATATAGATTTCTTCTTCCACATGGGTGCGTGTCCCTCAGCGTCATTCGGAACAGCTAGTCCACCGGGACCCTTTCCAAAGATTACGTAGTGTAAATCATTGACCATAGCAAGCACGTGATCACCGGTGCGCATGGCGGGCTTCTTCCGGTGATCTGCCTCGCCTTTGAAATGCTTGCCTTTCTTTCGACATTGATGGTTGGTCGGAAGAAATCGACGATGGCCCAGGTACACATTCTTCCTGCATTTGTCCAGGTATATACTTTTAGTGTCATCTAAACAGTGCGTGCATGCGTGGTATCCTTTGTTTGTCTGTCCTGAAAGGTTACTGAGAGCGGGCCAATCGTTGATGGTCACGAACAGCAACGCCTTAAGGTTAAATTCCTCCTATCTGTGCTCATCCCACGTACGTACACCATTTCCATTCCACAGCTGTAAAAGTTCTTCCACGAATGGCCTTAGGTACACATCAATTTTGTTGCCGGGTTGCTTAGGGCCTTGGATGAGAACTGGCATCATAATGAACTTCCGCTTCATGCACATCCAAGGAGGAAGGTTATACATACATAGAGTCACGGGCCAGGTGCTGTGATTGCTGCTCTGCTCCCCGAAAGGATTAATGCCATCCGCGCTTAAAGCAAACCATACATTCCTTGGGTCCTTTGCAAACTCATCCTAGTACTTTCTCTCGATTTTTCTCCACTGCGACCCGTCAGCGGGTGCTCTCAACTTCCCATCTTTCTTTCGGTTCTCACTGTGCCATCGCATCAACTTGGCATGCTCTTCGTTTCTGAACAGACGTTTCAACCGTGGTATTATAGGAGCATACCACATCACCTTCGCAGGAACCCTCTTCCTGAGGGGCTCGCCGTCAACATCACCAGGGTCATCTCGTCTGATCTTATACCGCAACGCACCGCATACCGGGCATGCGTTCAGATCCTTGTATGCACCGCGGTAGAGGATGCAGTCATTAGGGCGTGCATGTATCTTCTCCACCTCCAATCCTAGAGGGCATACGACCTTCTTTGCTGCGTATGTACTGTCGGGCAATTCGTTATCCTTTGGAAGCTTCTTCTTCAATATTTTCAGTAGCTTCTCAAATCCTTTGTCAGCCACAGCATTCTCTGCCTTCCACTGTAGCAATTCCAGTACGGTACCGAGCTTTGTGTTGCCATCTTCGCAATTGGGGTATAACCCTTTTTTGTGATCCTCTAACATGCGATCGAACTTCAGCTTCTCCTTTTGACTAATGCATTGCGTCCTTGCATCGACAATGACCCGGCGGAGATCATCATCATCGGGCACATCGTCTGGTTCCTCTTGATCTTCAGCAGCTTCACCCGTGGCAGCATCATTGGGCACATCATCTGGTTCCTCTTGATCTTCACCAGCTCCCCCCGTTGCAGCATCACCGTATTCAGGGGGCACATAGTTGTCATCGTACTCTTCTTCTTCGCCGTCTTCCATCATAACCCCTATTTCTCCGTGCCTCGTCCAAACATTATAGTGTGGCATGAAACCCTTGTAAAGCAGGTGGGAGTGAAGGATTTTCCGGTTAGAGTAAGACCTCATATTCCCACATTCAGTGCATGGACAACACATAAAACCATTCTGCTTGTTTGCCTCAGCCGCATCGAGAAACTCATGCACGCCCTTAATGTACTCGCGGGTGTGTCTGTCACCGTACATCCATTGCCGGTTCATCTGCGTGCATTATATATAATTAAGTGTCCAAATTAATAGAAGTTCATCATCACATTAAAACCAAAGTGCATACATAGTTCTCATCTAACAACATATAGCTCTCTAGAGCATCTAATTAATTAAACCATACATTGAAACTATGTAAAACATTTCAATGCGAAAACAAAATGCGATCATAATCGCAACCAAGGTAACAATTGATCCAACGGCATAATGATACCAATCCTCGGTATGAATGGCATATTTTCTAATCTTTCTAATCTTCAAGCGCATTGCATCCATCTTGATCTTGTGATCATCGACGACATCCGCAACATGCAACTCCAATATCATCTTCTCCTCCTCAATTTTTTTTATTTTTTCCTTCAACAAATTGTTTTCTTCTTCAACTAAATTTAACCTCTCGACAATAGGGTCAGTTGGCATTTCCGATTCACATACATCCTAGATAAATAAAATCTATGTCACGTTGGTCGGCATAATTTTCATAAACAATAAATGAACCAATAGTTATAAAGATAATATACATACCAAATCCGAATCATAGACAGGACGAGGGCCGACAGGGGCGGATACCAAAACCATCGCACTATATAAGATGCAATAATAAATGTAAGAAAATGATACAAGTATCTATCTAAACATACAACTAAGAATATTTTTCCTTTCAGAAAGAAGATAAGAACAAGAGGCTCACCACGGTGGTGTCGGTGATGAGATCGGCGCGGGTCATCGACGGCGGTGAAGACGGGGACGGGGTGTGACGGACCGCTAAATCTAGACAAATCTCGAGGAAAATGGAGCTTGGAGGTCGAGCTTCGAGAGGAGAAAGCTTAAGTAGTGTGGCTTGGGCATTTCATCGAACACCTCATGTGCATAGGAGGTGAGCTAGAGCACCACAAAGCCCTCTCCCCCTCGGCCAGAAAAAACAGAGCAGTGAGCTCTGCTCTTGCGCGAGGGGGTATATATAGGCACCTCATTGGTCCCGGTTGATGACATGAACCGGGACTAAAGGGAAGCCTTTGGTCCCGGTTCAAGCCATGCGAAGTCAGCACAAAAGGTAATACAACTAATTAGCTAACACTAGTAGAAAACAGGGCTATGGTCCAGGCCGGCTCAGCCCATTAGTCCCGGTTCAGTCTAGAACCGGGACCAATGTGGGCATTGGTCCCGGTTGGTGAGCCCAGGGGGCCGGCCGGGCCATGTGGGCCATTGGTCCCGGTTCGTCTACCACGCGAGGAAGCGATCCCGGAGCCATCATATCAGTTTAGTAACACAATTATCCAGTTCTAGTTGTAGTAGATTGATACGTCCCCAACGTATCTATAATTTATGAAGTATTCATGCCATGTTTACAACAATTTTGTATGGTTTTGGTATGATTTGCATGAAACTAACCTGGACTGACGCTATTTTTAGCAGAACTACCATGGTGTTGTTTTTTTTTTTGTGAGGAAATGAAAGTTCTCCAAATGAGCTGAAACTTTTTGATGATTTTATTTGGAACAAAAGAGACCCCTGAAGCTTCGTGGAAGGACCAGAAGGTGAAGGAGTAGGGCACAAGACACCGGGGCGCGCCAAGGGGCGCAGGGGCGCCCCGGTGGGTTGTGCTCACCTCAAGGCCCATCTTCGCGTGATTCCAATGATGAAAAATCCTATAAATAGAAAAATAATCAGAAATAACTCTAGATTAGAAGTTCCGCCACTACAAGCCTCTGTAGCCACGAAAAACCAATCTAGACCCCGTTCCGGTACCCTGCCGGAGGGGGAAATCATCACCGGTGACCATGTTCATCATCCTGGTGGGCACCATGATGAGGAGGGAGTAGTCCACCCTCGGGGGTGAGGGTTTGTACTAGTAGCTATGTGTTTAATCTCTCTCTCTCTCTCTCGTGTTCTTGAGATGGCACGATCTTGATGTATCACGGGCTTTGTTAATATAGTTGGATCATATGGTGTTTCTCCCTCTCTATCTTGTTGTGACGAATTGAGTTTTCCCTTTGAGATTTCGTTTTATCGGATTGAATACTTTTATGGATTTGAGAGCACTTAATATATGTCTTGCATATGAATACCCGTGGTGACAATGTGGTATTATATTGATTCACTTGAGATATGTTTTGGCACTCAACTCGCGGGTTCCCGAGGTGACATTGGGGTAATCTATGCATAGGGGTTGATACATGTTCTCATCTTTTGTTTCTCTGGTAGAAATCTTGGGGCACTCTTTGAGGTTCTTTGTGTTGGATTGAGGCCCTGTTTGGTTCAGCTTTTATCGATGGATTCCGCTGCCGCGCAGTAGAATCTGAACCAAAGGGCGAACCCAGCAGAATCCGATTCTAGAAATCCGCTGCCAAAATCTGAACCAAAAGCGGAAGCAGACCAGGATGTGCTTTCCAAAATCTGATTCTGCTGCGGGCGAAAATCTGAAAAAGTTGTATCAGCTGGTTTGCCAAATGACCTACATCTTTTTCACATCAGATTTTCCACAATTGTTTTTCCACAACAGATTTTCACAACTGCTTTTAGAAATCCACAGCTGAACCAAACAGGGCCTGAGTATTATGAATCTGAATTTGCTTTGGTGTTATTTTAGTACAAACTCTTGGTAGATCTATCAAAAAGAATAACTTGGTGTTATTTTAGTACGAACTCCTAATAGATCGATCGGAAAGAATAACTTGGTGTTATTTTAGTACGAACTCTTGGATAGATCGATTGGAAAGAATAGCTACAAACAATTTCTTCTTATGTTCTCCGCTAGATAGGAACTTTCGAGTGATTCTTCATCGCACTTTGAGGGATGGTTATATGACCCAATTAGGTTAGCATTGTTGAGAGATTGCACTAGCGGAAGTACGGACCCTAGGACTCATTTTCAAGCATTGCAATACCGTTTGTGCTTACTTTTGTTACTTGCTACCTTGCTGTTTTTGATTGTTCCTATCACAAAAATCAATATCTACTATCATTACTACGCTTTTATTACCATGTCTTCGCCGAACTAGTGCACCTATACAAATTCTCATTGTATTTGGTGTGTTGGGGAGACAGGAGACTTTTTATTATTTGGTTGCAGGGTTGCTTGAGAGAGACCATCTTCATCCTACACCTCCAACGGATTGATAAACCTTAGCTCATCCACTTGACGGAAAATTGCTACTGTCTTACAAAACTTTGCGCTTGGAGGCCCAACAAAAGTCTACAAGAACAAGTTGTGTAGTAGACATCGAGCTATTTTCTAGTGCCGTTGCCAGGGATGTGTGTGCTTGAAGGTATATCTTTAGATCTTGCAATAGAATCTTTTAGTTTCTTGTTTATCACTAGTTTGGTTTATAAAAGAAAACTACAAAAAAATGGAATTGAGGTGGCCTCATATTATTCATCTTTATAATGTCTTACGTCAAAATGATGGAAAGGAAAATTGTGCTCAATTGATAGAAGAAGAAATCTATAAAATGTTTGAAGAAAAATCTTTGAATAAAGAGCATGAATGCAATGGTGTTGGTATGAACTCTTTGAATATACATGATGCTAACAATATGCAAAGCCATAAGCTTGGGGATGCTAAGTTTGATGAAGATGGTATTTTTAGTCCCCCCAAGTTCTGTTGAGAAAATTTACAAAGATGATTGCATGCCTCCTATTTATGATGATTATATTGATGAAAGGGGATTTGTGTTGGGGAACGCAGTATTTCAAAAAAATTACCTACGATCATGCAAGATCTATCTAGGAGATGCATAGCAACGAGACAGGAGAGTGTGTCCACATACCCTCGTAGACCGAAAGCGGAAGCGCTTAGTAACGTGGTTGATGTAGTCGAACATCTTCGCGATCCAACCAATCCATGTTCCGAACGTACGACACCTCCGTGTTCAGCACACATTCAGCATGATGACGTCCCTCGAGCTCTTGATCCAGTTGAGGACGAGGGAGAGTTCCGTCAGCACGACAGCGTGGCGACGGTGATGATGAAGTTACCGGCGCAGGGCTTCGCCTAAGCACTACGACGATATGACCGAGGTGTGTAACTATCGAGGGGGGCACCGCACACGGCTAAGAGAAGACTTGGTGTGCCCCCTCCCACGTATATAAAGGAGGGGGGAAGAGGAGGCCGACCCAAGGAGGGGCGCGCCAAGGGGGGGAGTCCTACTTGGACTCCCGGTCCAAGTAGGATTCGCCCCCCATTCCTATTCCAACTAGGAGAAGGAGGGAAGGAGGAAGAGGGGAGAAGTAAAGAGGGGGGCGCCGCCCCTCCTAGTCCAATTCGGACCAGCCCTTGTGGGGGGCACCCCTTGAGTCCCTTCTCTTCTTTCCACTAAAGCCCATTAAGGCCATTACTTCCCCGGGGGGTTTCGGTAACCTCCCCGTACTCCGAAAAATACTCGAAACACTTCAGAACCATTTCAGTGTCTGAATACAACCTTCCAATATATCTACCATTACCTCTCGACCATTTCGAGACTCCTCGTCATGTCCATGATATCATCCGGGACTCCGAACAAACTTCGGTCATCAAATCACATAACTCATAATACAAATCGTCATCGAACGTTAAGCACGCGGACCCTACGGGTTCGAGAACTATGTAGACATGACCGAGACACATCTCCGGTCAATAACAATAGTGGAACCTGGATGCTCATATTGGATCCTACATATTCTACGAAGATCTTTATCGGTCAAACATAACAACATACGTTGTTCCCTTTGTCATCGGTGTGTTACTTGCCCGAGATTTGATCGTCAGTATCATCATACCTAGTTCAATCTCGTTACCGGCAAGTCTCTTTACTTGTTCCGTAATGCATCATTCCGCAACTAACTCATTAGTCACATTGCTTGCAAGGCTTATAGTGATGTGCATTATCGAGAGGGCCCAGAGATACCTCTCCGATACACGGAGTGACAAATCCTAATCTCGATCTATGCCAACTCAACAAACACCATCAGAGACACCTGTAGAGAATCTTTATAATCACCCAGTTACGTTATGACGTTTGATAGCACACAAGGTGTTCCTCTGGTATTCGGGAGTTGCATAATCTCATAGTCAGAGGAACATGTATAAGTCATGAAGAAAGCAATAGTAATAAAACTAAACGATCATTATGCTAAGCTAACGGATGGGTCTTGTCCATCACATCATTATCTAATGATGTGATCCCATTCATCAAATTACAACACATGTCTATGGCTAGGAAATTTAACCATCTTTGATTAACGAGCTAGTCAAGTAGAGGCATACTAGGGACATTCAGTTTTGTCTATGTATTCACACATGTACTAAATTTCCGGTTAATACAATTCTAGCATGAATAATAAACATTTATCATGATATAAGGAAATATAAATAACAACTTTATTATTGCCTCTAGTGCATATTTCCTTCAATTTGAAGAGGTCATGACTTTATTTAATGATGAATCCACTATGTTGGAAGAGGTTTCAATTGGTTTTGACAACAAAGTTGCTATCTATGATGATTATGGTGATGACATGTATGCTATAAAGAATAATGATAACCATGAAACTTTTCATCATGATTTTAATTTTTAATCCCATGATAGTTATTTTGTTGAGTTTGCTCCCACCACTATTCATGAGAATAAATTTGCTTATGTGGAGAGTAATACAATTTCCATGCTTGTAGATCATGAAAATAATGCTGTATGTGATAGTTATATTGTTGAATTCATTCATGATGTTACTGGAAATTATTATGAGAGAGGAGCATATGCTTCTACATATCTCAATAATATTAAGTTTCCTCTCTTTATGTTGAAAGTTTTAAAATTGCACTTGTTTTGCCTTCCTATGCTAGTTGATTCTTGCTCCCATAAGTTGTTTTCTCACAAAATCCCTATGCATAGGAAGTGTCTTAGATTTAAATGTGCTAGTTATACGCTTCATGATGCTCTCTCTGTGTTTCAATTCTTTACTTTTATGCGAACATCATTGAAATCATCAAGCCTAGCTAAAAATGCATTAAAGAAAAACGCTTGTTGGGAGACAACCCAACAGTTTTACCTACTATTTTTATGTGTTCACATGAGTAATCTACTATAGTAATCACGTTTTTTTTTCTTTTTCAATAAAGTGCCAAGTAAAGCCTTTGGGAGAGTGGGGACGATAGTTGACTTGATTCTGTCCAAAAAACAGAAACTTTTGCACTCAGTCCAGGAATTTTAGAAATTCACTGGAACGTGCTTTTGATCTGAATTTTTTCTCAGATGATTGATATACAAATTTCCTACCTTGTCCTAGTGTTTCAGAATTTTTGGAGTTACATAAGTATGGTTGGAGTACAGATGACTACAGAATGTTCTGTCTTTGACAGATTTTGTTTTCAATGCATAGTTTGCTTGTTATCTAGTTTCTGTGGCTTATATTGCTCAATATAAATTGTGGAAATGATGAGGTACAGTATGCATTGTGTGAGAACAATTATTAGTCTTGTTTTTGACAGTACCAAAGTGAATGATTAGTCTTTATCATACTAACCTATCTCACGAAGTCCCGTCAAGTTTTGTGTGATAGAAGTTTTCAAGTTTTGGGGGAGATATCGATATGAGGAGAATAAGGAGTGATAAGACCCTAATATTGGGGATGACCAAGGCACCCTAAAGGTAATATTCAAGGAAGATCCAAGCAATTAAGCTTGGGGATGCCCCGGAAGGCATCCTCTCTTTCGTCTTCAACATTACCGGTAACCTCACTTGGAGCTATATTTTCATTCGTCACATGATATGTGTTTTGATTGGAGCGTCTTTTTATTTTGCTAGGATTTTCTTGCTGTTATTTAGAATAATGTTTTGTATCTTTTATTCAATAAAAGTGGCAAGGATAGCCTTTACCATGCTTATTTTGCAAGTATATGAGTTGCTGTTTCAAAACAGAAAGTTTGTCGCTGTTGCAAAAATTCCTGAGAAAAGTCAGAATGTGATAAAATGTTGAATTGTTTTGAAGAATAATCTATGATAAATTTTCTACTGTGTGGTAAATTTTCAGAATTGTTTGAGTTAAGTAAGTATGGATATTTCTTTATCCATTATAGACTGTCCTGTTTTGGTAGATTGTTGTTATGTTTGTATTGTTTGCATATGTTTGCTTGTTTAATGGTTCTATTTGAGGATAGGAGTACTAAATATGCAAAGGCAATTAGTATGCAATGTTGAATAATAATTTTAGTGATTTGCTACAGTAGATAACGACAAGGTGTTGCATTGATTTATACTAACGTATCTCACGAGTTCTTGTTGAGTTTTGTGTGGATGAAGTTTTTAAAAATTAGGGAAACCGTGATATAAAAGGAATTAAGGAGACACAAAAGCTCAAGATTGGGGATGCCCAAGGCATCCCAAGATAACATTCCAAGAAGTCTCAAGCATCTAAGCTTGGGGATGCCCCGGTAGGCATCCCACCTTTCTTCATCAACAATTATCGGTTAGCCTCGGTCGCGCCTAAGTTTTTTTGCTTCTTTACATGATGTGTGCTATTCTTGGAATGTAATTTTATTTTGTTTTCCTTGCTGTTTTAATAAAATACTTAGATCTAATTTTTTTTAAATAAAATAGAGTCCTCACATAGCTACCCCTTCACTTAACTACTCGCTTGATCTTCACTTATATCTTTTTGGAGTAGTTAGTCATTTGCTCTAGTGATTCACTTATATCTTTTTGAGCATGGTGTGCTTTAATATTTTTGAATAAATTCTATCATGATTCACTTATATTATTTTGAGAGAATAAATTTTTTAAGCTCATGTTCTTCACTTAAATTTATTTGAGCTTGTCAAAAGCAATTGCAACATATGAAACTAGCCCCAAAGTGATAGATTTTCAAGAGGGATATAATAAAAACTTTCATGAAGATCATTGGACAAAATAAACTTGATTCTTTGTAATAGTTTTGAGATATGATGATAGTGACATGTGAGTCATGTTGATGAATAATTGTGCTTTAGTAAGAATATCGGTGTTAAGGTTTGTGATTCACTATGCAAGCACATAAGTCAATAGTTATGCAATGATATTACATCCTACTTGTGGTGCATTATTCGGTGTTAGTTATGCTCAAGGCTCGCTTATGTGATTTTTTGTTTCTTGGTTGGTTGCTTCTCAATCTTTTTGCTAGCCTTCACTTGTACTAAGTAGGAATACTACTTGTCCATCCAAAATCCTTAAACCCAGTTTTGCCATATGTGTCCATTATACCTACCTATATACGATATTCTCGTGCCATTCTAAGAAAATTTGTATGTGTCATCTCTAATTTTCAAAATAATTTCCTTTTTGTGTGCTCGTACCGCTCATGAAACAATAGCGGGTGGCTGATATTGTTCATGCTAGATGTGTTATTCTCAAGATGAGTGTTTATTCACTTATCATTGCATTAGAGTGCAGCGGTAATACGGATGCCCAATCCTGAAATGAAAAAGAAATTTACTTTATGTTGTCAAATAATAAATTCCTTGGAAAGTGTTGGTATGGAGGGCACCCATGGATACGACTAGCCATGGAAAGTGAAATAAATGGTGGAAAAAGGAATAAACTTTATTTTCTATTTGGGAACCGCCTATGATATATCTAGCATGGAAAGTGTTGGGAATTACTCGGTCGTTTTTGTTGACGGGAAAAGATGCCTCTCAAAGCTTTTTTCTCTCAATTTCAGCTTTGAGCTCTAGCACCTCTACATATCCCTACTTCCCTCTGCGAAGGGCCTATCTATCTTCTCTTATAAAGCACCAACTAAAGGGCACTATGATCATACTTGAGCATTGGATGTAGCTAATATGCGAGTGTGTTTTGCGAATGGATCAATGATTGCGCATGATGGGCTAGGGTTAACTTTCTGTAGTGTTCATATTTTGAAAGACATGGTTGCTTGTTGTTATGCTTGAGTATTGATGTCTTCATGTCAAATTATAGACTATTTATTTGAATCATTCAAGTCCAAATGTCCATGCTACAAAATAAAGCGTATATGATGAATATGATAGGTAGCTTTCCACAACAAAAATTCCGTTTTCAGTCGCTACTTTATCATGATAAGTTTTATGAGAAAGAGTTGCTGTTATGATGCTAGAAAAAGTGATTGAAATTATCATTGATCAAACTTATGCACTTTGCTAGCATTCACACTTCATAAATTATTTCTTTTATCATTTACCTACTCGAGGACGAGTAGGAATTAAGCTTGGGGATGCTGATACGTCTCCAACATATCTATAATTTATGGAGTATTCATGCCATGTTTACAACAATTTTATATGGTTTGGTATGATTTACATGGAACTAACCCGGACTGACACTGTTTTAAACAGAACTACCGCAATGTTGGTTTTTTGTGTAGAAATGAAAGTTCTCCAAATGAGCTGAAACTTGTTGACGATTTATTTTGGAATAAAAGAGATCCCCGAAGCTTCATGGAAGGACCAGAATATGAAGGGGTAGGGTACAAGACACCGGGGCGCACCAAGGTGCCCAGGCGCGCCCTGGTGGGTTGTGCTCACCTCGAGGCCCATCTTCACATGATTCCAATGTTAAAAATTCCTATAAATAAAGAAACCATCAGAAATAACCCTCGATCAGAAGTTCCACCGCCGCAATCCTCCGTAGCCATGAAAAACCAATCTAGACCCCGTTCTGGCACCCTGCCAAAGGGGGAAATCATCACCGGTGGCCATCTTCATCATCCCGGCGGCCACCATGATGAGGAGGGAGTAGTCCACCCTCGGGGCTGAGGGTTTGTACCAGTAGCTATGTGTTTAATCTCTCTCTCTCTCATGTTCTTGAGATGGCACGATCTTGATGTATCGCGGGCTTTGTTAATATAGTTGGATCATATGGTGTTTCTCCCTCTCTATCTTGTTGTGATGAATTGAGATTTCCCTTTGAGATTTCGTTTTATCGGATTGAATACTTGTATGTATTTGAGAGCACTTGACATATGTCTTGCATATGAATACGCGTGGTGGCAATGGTGTATTATATTGATTCACTTGAGATATGTTTTGGCACTCAACTCGCGGATTCCCGAGGTGACATTAGGGTAATCTATGCATGGGTTGATGCATGTTCTCATCTTTTGTTTCTCTGGCGGAAATCCTGGGGCACTCTTTGAGGTGCTTTGTGTTGGATTGAGTATTATGAATCTGAATTTGCTTTGGTGTTATTTTAGTATGAATTCTTGATAGATCGACCAGAAAGAATAACTTGGTGTTATTTTAGTACGAACTCCTGATAGATCGACTGGAAAGAATAACTTGGTGTTATTTTAGTACGAACTCTTGAAAGAATAGCTACAAACAATCTTCTTATGTTCTCCACTAGATAGGAACTTTGGAGTGATTCTTCATCACACTTTAAGGGATGGTTATACGATCCAATTAGGTTAGCATTGTTGAGATATTGTACTAGAGAAAGTACGAACCCTAGGCCTCATTTTCAAGCATTGCAAATTTGCAATACCGTTTGTGCTCACTTTTGTTAGTTGCTACCTTGCTGTTTTTTATTGTTCCTATCACAAAAATCAATATCTACTATCATTACTACGCTTTTATTTCCATCTCTTCGCTGAACTAGTGCACCTACACAAATTCACATTGTATTCGGTGTGTTGGGGACACAAGAGACTTTTTATTATTTGTTTGTAGGGTTGTTTGAGAGAGACCATCTTCATCCTACACCTCCCACAGATTGATAAACCTTAGGTCATCCACTTGAGGGAAAATTGCTACTGTCCCACAAAACTCTGCGCTTGGAGGCCCAACACAAGTCTACAAGAACAAGTTGTGTAGTAGACATCATAGATCGGGATACAACTCCGAGCGTCCGTTACCATGGACATGGCTATTTGAATAGATTACTTCCCTGCAGGGGTGCACCAACTTACCCAACACACTCGATTAACTCTGGCCGGATACACTTTTCCTGGTCATGCCTGGCCTTGGCTGATCGACACACCGTAGTCCTACCTAGTCTCCACGGAGAGGTCCCCGCCGGTCTACATCCTACATGAAGGGGTTGTTCGACCACTCACCCCTAAGCACTTTGAGTCATTGCGAGCAGGGTCGGGTCCAAGCACCACCTCTGTCCTGGATGGCACCTGCTCGACCGTGCCGTAATGCTGAATTGGGCGTCTAACAAAGCTTTTGGAAGAATCGTAAGATGCCAAGTGCCCATAACTTAAACCGCGTGGTAGTTAGTGCGAAAAGGCCAGAAGCCTACTCCGATCATATATCCAAACCCGTTAATGTATAGGGAGATCATGGAAACGATCAATGATCCTGTCGCCCTATCTCACAGGCTTATGACAAGGGCCAAGCCCATCCCTCTCTAGGGCGGTCTCTGCCGGCCCGGTCATGCTGCATCATTATCTTGTGGGTACCTCATGGTCAACCGACTTCAATAACTCTCGTGGGCTCCCCTTTGGTCGACCCGACTTAAAAAGGACTGAGGTGAAGGTGATGGGAAATGTTGCATGGGAAATAAAAAAAATTCTACGCACACGCAAGATCTATCAAGGAGATGCATAGCAATGAGAGGGGAGAGTGTGTCTATGTACCCTAGTAGACCGTAAGCAGAAGCATTTCACAACGTGGTTGATGTAGTCGAACTTTCTTCGCGATCCAACCAATCTAGTACCGAACGTACGACACCTCCGTGTTCAGCACACGTTTAGCTCGGTGACGTCCTCCGCCTTCTTGATCCAGCAAGATGGCGAGGTAGCAAATGAGTTCCATCAGCATGATGGCGTGGTGACGGTGATGGTGAAGTGATCTCCATAGGGCCTCGCCTAAGCACTATGAAAATATGATCGGGGGTGTAAACGGTGGAGGGGTGCGTCGCACACGGCTAACAATTGATCTGTTGTGTGCTAGGCGCCCCCTCCCACATATATATAGGTGGGAGGGGGAGGGGAGGCATCCTGGCACATCACGTAGGTGGCCGGCCGGCCCTAGGGCTCCTGCCCTGGCCGTGCCCCCCTGCCATGTTTGGACAAGGGGGAAGGAAAGAGGGGGGGAGGGAAGGAAGGGGGAGTCCTACTCCACACTTTCCTTTCCCTTCCACTCTTTCCTTCTCCTCCTAGGACGTCCTGTTATGGGGGCGCACCAGCCCCTTGTGGCTGGTGTGTTCCCTCTCTTGGCCTAGAAGGCCCATAACTTTTGCCAGGGGTGCCCGGAACCCCTTCCGGTGACCCGATAACTACCCGGTACCCACCGAAACACTTTCGGTGTCCGAATACCATCGTCCTATATATCATTCTTTATCTATCGACCATTTTGAGACTCCTCGTCATGTCCGTGATCTCATCCGGGACTCCGAACAACATTTGGTCACCAAAACACATAACTCATATAACACTATATCGTCAACGAACGTTAAGCGTGTGGACCCTACGTGTTCGAGAACTATGTAGACATGACGGAGACACCTCTCCGGTCAATAACCAATAGCGGAACCTGTATACCAATATTGGCTCCTACATATTATACAAATATCTTTATCGGTCAAACCGTTATGACAACATATGTAATTCCCTTTGTCCATTGGTATGTTACTTGCCCGAGATTCGATTGTCGGTATCTCTACACCTAGTTCAATCTCGTTATCAGCAAGTCTCTTTACTCGCTCCGTAATACATCACCTTGTGACTAACTCCTTAGTGGTTCGCTTGCAAGATTATGATGTGTATTACCGACAGGGCCCAGAGATACCTCTCAGATACTCGGAGTGACAAATCCTAATCTCGATCTATGCCAACTCAACAAACACCTTCGGAGATACCTGTAGAGCATCTTTATGATCTCCCAGTTACGTTGTGACGTTTAATAACACACAAGATATTCCTCCGGTATCCGGGAGTTGCATAATATCATAGTTGAAGGAATATGTATTTAACATGAAGAAAGCAATAGCAATAAACTGAACGATCATTATGCTAAGCTAACGGATGGGTCTTGTCCATCACATCATCTATCTATCTATCTATCTATCTATCTATATCTATCTATCTTACCTATACTAATTACAAACTTACTAAAAATTCTCACGTTAATCAGTAATTAGGAGCCGTTTATTTGGTGGGACCGAATTAACACGGTGTAGATCAATCCATTAATCCGTCGGGGAAAAAAACGCCCAGAAGGCCAAATTATTAGGCACCAATGTATACATAAAATCGCCAGTGAAACAAAAAAGGTCAAAAGGCTCGTAATCAACCCTAAAAAAAGGCCCGTAATCCTCTCTCGGTCATGAAAACAGAAGTACTTTAACGAGACTCAGATCCAGAAAATAAGGAGACCAAGATCCTCTCCCTCTCTCTCCCACATAACCCGCCTTCCTCCCCTCCATGAAAAAAAGTTGCCTTCCTCGTCCGCCCACTATTAGGCTCTATTTTCAATCGATCTGTTGGAGATGAGTTCGATCCGGCAGCAAATCCTCGATCCATGACTTCAGCAATATGGTGGAGAAGCAACCTGTGAACATCACGTGATCTCTTTCTAGACTGGAACAGGCTTATACAAAAATAACATCTCTTGGACAGCCTGAGTTTGCGCCCGGCACCATAGGTTTGTCGTCAAGCTATCGATTCAATAAAAGGTATAATATCCAGATTAGAAACTCTTATTTGATCCTCTAGCACCCACTAATGAGATCAGTTTGCTATAGGTAAACACATCGTGTTCCTGTGCACTGCGTTTTGAGCCGCAATGATTGATTATGTGCATGGTGGATATGGATGGTGTGTACGTGCATGTTCAGGCCGATCTAGGATGCCTTCTACATTTGTATCTTGCTGGACGATCCTCGTGCAGGACCACATCGAGATTGAATCAAGCCATCCTGCTTCACTGCAGTTCAGAAGTCGACGATGCAGACATATCTCTAGCGTGCGTTTGTTAACAGTTCAAGCAATGATTGATTATGTGCATCGTTGATAAGGATGGTGTGTACGTGCATGTTCAGGCTGATCAAAGATGCCTTCTACTTTTGCATCTTGCCGGACGAACCCCGTGCAGGACCACATCGAGATTGTATCAAGCCATCCCACTTCGCCTCAGTTCAGAAGTCAACGCCGCAGACATATCTCTGGCGTGTGTTTGTTAACACTTCAAAGAAAGCAATCTGTCTTACCTATGTGTATGTAGGTATATATTAGCACATCTCGCTGGAATCGATCAACCTACTTGGGAAGTCATATGGGTTATTACATGTACGTGTGTCATTCTTTGCAGACTGGAATTTCCTGGCCGTCATGCTTCGCTCTTTCTCTCTCCACAACTCCGGCTCCTTCCTGCTTTACTACTGCTACTAAATCCAATGCTCCCATAGGGTAGGTTTGATATGTGCTATACCATAGTATATTTGTAGGAGTTCCGGTATTAGTGAGTTTCAGACTCCTGCTACATATTCAGATGATACTAATTGTGGTAGGAGTTATAGTCGAAGAGTATCATACTTTGGAAGTTAGCTTAATTGTAACCACATACTTGCAAGTTAGGCACACTAATTCAGTTTAATCTTTTTTATAGACATTTAAATGATGTCAGAGGGCTAGCTTCTTACGATGTCAAACTTTTTTTATGTTTTTCACTCTCCTCCAAATTGCACAATCACTGTTTGGTATTAATTTCATCGCTCCAGAATTATTATATTATCTTATGTTTGCAACCTACCTTCCAAGTTCAAACCACGCTGCAACCAAGCATCTATTTGTATCTCATATGGACAGATCCCTTGATGGATATTGGTTTATGGCAGTCATATTGATGGTAGTTTAAAGCAATTCATTGGGCCACTACCATGGGAAATACTCCTGCATTCCGTGATGCCCTCGACGAAGTGATGCCCACTATAATGAACACATGCTACAGTTATATGGCTCGGGATGGACAACAATCTTGAAGAGTTCACGGAAGATTCAGGGTACATGTGGTTGTATCAGTGATTACTAGCATCTTGTTGGGCCTCAAGGAGTGACACCGAATGTTGGTTCATGCTAAGATGATATTACTGCTTAGATTTCCATTGCAATGCATTGAGGATAAACATTTTCACATGATACATGCATTAGCATGACATGCACTTGGTTTTAATTTGGACTATCAATTGTTATGAGTGATTAGCTATGTAGAACCATCCATGAAATCACAAAGAGAAGTCAACTCTTTTCTATAAACTTATTCCAAAAAATAGTAGCATCATTTAATGATTTTGATAACAGAGTTAGTTTAAATGGAAATCAAGGGAAAATGTATAAACTATTCATGACTGATTGGTCCTAATCATCCTAGATTTTTTAATAATATCCAAGAATCACATCCTCGCCATATGGCATATGCCTCATATGATTTATCAATGACCTGCTCGGATTTCTATTGTAATATTTATTGTTTGTCATGGTAGTTTATAATACATACTAAGTACTCTTGATTACTGTAAGAGCCATAGACCAGCTAACATAAGCACAAAGTTTTGTTATTGTAAAGTTATAAGCTCATCATATTTTAATCTGATCAGGTGAAGAAATACTACTGTGCACAGCAGACTGATTGTTTTATTCAGTTAATATTCTATAACTTTTAGTTCTCAATGTGAACTTATTATATGCTACATACACTTGAATGCATTATTGAACCAAATTACACAAGATCTATAGAAATATTATAAAAATATTAATCGGGTTGGTAGGAAGCTACAGTTATAGATTTTTTGGTAGCAACTTCTAAATATTTTAGTTAGTAATCAGTTTGAGGTTTCATCGGAGTTGTACCACCACCTCCTGTCAAATGGTGACATGTAACATCACTCATAGTTTATCAAATGCTGACTACAAGTTTCAGGGAAAAATTATTGATGTGAAATTTTCCTTATAAAAACATGTAAACTATTGCATATACTTAGAATTTTTATAGCAATTCCGGATATAAATTTGTAGTAGTAACCTATAAGAATTTAGTTGTAATATTAGTTAGCTTCCATTAGAGCTGTGCCATTTACTCTTTTTAGATGGCAGTCACTCATATTCCAATCAGATTGGTCTGAAAAATACCAGTTGGCTGGAGTGAAATATCATAATTCTATGATATTCTTCCTAAGTGAAATAGTAAACTATGTATTAATAGTAATATTTCATATGCATATCTATTCTTCGGATTTTATAAATTTAATACATACAATTTGTTGGCTAGCCCGTGCGAATGCACAGGTTGATGACTAGTTCTCCTAATTATGTGATCATGTTATGAAATGACAACTCATGTCTATGGTTAGGAAACCTTAACCATCTTTGATCAACGAGCTAGTCTAGTAGAGGCTCACTAGGGACTCGGTATTTGTTTATGTATTCACACATGTATTTAAGTTTCTGATCAATACAATTCTAGCATGAATAATAAACATTTATCATGAAATAAGGAAATATAAAATAACAAATTTATTATTGCCTCTAGGGCATATTTGTTGGGGAACGCAATATTTCAAAAAAAAATTCCTACGATCACGCAAGATCTATCTAGGACATGCATAGCAACGAGACGGGAGAGTGTGTCCACGTACCCTCGTAGACCAAAAGCGGAAGCGTTTAGTAACGCAGTTGATGTAGTCGAACGTCTTCGCGATCCAAGTACCGAACGTACGACACCTCTGTGTTCAGCACACGTTCAACACAATGACGTCCCTCGAGCTCTTGATCTAGTTGAGGACGAGGGAGAGTTCCATCAGCACGACGGTGTGGCGACGGTGATGATGAAGTTACCGGTGCAGGGCTTCGCATAAGCACTACGACAATATGACCGAGGTGTGTAACTATGGAGGGGGGGCACCACACACGGCTAAGGGAAGTCTTGGTGTGCATTTGGGGTGCCCCCCTCCCACATATATAAAGGAGGGGGGAAGAGGAGGCCGGCCCAAGGGGGGGCACGCCAAGGGGGGAGTCCTACTTGGACTCCCGGTCCAAGCAGGATTCGGCCCCCCTTTCCTATTCCAACTAGCAGAAGGATGGAAGGAGGAAGAGGGGGGAAGGAAAGAGGGGGGCGCCGCCCCCTCCTTGTCCAATTCGGACCAGCCCTTGGGGGGGGGCGGCCACCCCTTGAGGCCCTTCTTTCCTTTCCACTAAAGCCCATTAAGGCCCATTACTTCCCCGAGGGGTTCTGGTAACCTCCCGGTACTCCGGAAAATACCCGAAACACTTTGGAACCATTCCGGTGTCCGAATATAACCTTCCAATATATCGATCTTTACCTCTCGACCATATCGAGACTCCTCGTCATGTCCGTGATCTCATCCGGGACTCCGAACAAATTTCGGTCATCAAATCACATAACTCATAATACAAATCATAATCGAACGTTATGCATGCGGACCCTACGGGTTCGAGAACTATGTAGACATGACCGAGACACATCTTTGGCCAATAACAAATAGCGGAACCTGGTAGCTCATATTGGCTCGTACATATTCTATGAAGATCTTTATCAGTCAAACCGCATAACAACATACTTTGTTCCCTTTGTCATCGGTATGTTACTTGCCCGAGATTCGATCATCAGTATCATCATACCTAGTTCAAACTCATTACCGGCAAGTCTATTTACTGGTTCCGTAATGCATCATCCCACAACTAACTCATTAGTCACATTGCTTGCAAGGCTTATAGTGATGTGCATTACCGAGAGGGCCTAGAGATACCTCTCTGATACACGGAGTGACAAATCCTAATCTCGATCTATGCCAACTCAACAAACACCATTGGAGACACCTGTAGAGCATCCTTATAATCACCCAGTTACGTTGTGACGTTTGATAGCACACAAGGTATTGTTCCTCCGGTATTCGGGAGTTGCATAATCTCATAGTCAGAGGAACATGTATAAGTCATGAAGAAAGCAATAGCAATAAAACTAAACGATCATTATGCTAAGCTAACAGATGGGTCTTGTACATCACATCATTCTCTAATGGTGTGATCCCGTTCATCAAATGACAACACATGTCTATGGCTAGGAAACTTAACCATGTTTGATTAGCGAGCTAGTCAAGTAGAAGCATACTAGGGACACTCAGTTTTGTCTATGTATCCACACATGCAGTAAGTTTCTGGTTAATACAATTCTAGCATGAATAATAAACAGTTGTCGTGATATAAGGAAAAATAAATAACAACTTTACTATTGCCTCTAGGGCATATTTCCTTCAGTCTCTGATATGTCCCTTTTGCATCATGCTTTTATATCTATATTTATTGCATTATGGGCTGTTATTACACATTATGTCACAATACTTATGCCTATTCTCTCTTATTTTACAAGGTTTGCACGAAGAGGGAGAATGCCGGCAGCTGGAATTCTGGGCTGGAAAAGGAGCAAATATTAAAGACCTATTCTGCACAACTCCAAAAGTCGTGAAACTCCATGGAAATCAGTTTTGGAATATATAAAAAATGTTGGGCGAAGAAAGCACTAGAGGGGGGCCACCCACCATCCACGAGGGTGGGGGCCGCGCCCCCTATATCGTGTGCCCCCTGGCAGACCTCCGGTGCCCATCTTTTGCTATATGAAGTCTTTCGCCCTGGAAAAAAATCAGAAGGAAGCTTTTGGGACGAAACGTCGCCGTCTCAAGGCGGAACCTTGGCGGAACCAATATAGGGCCGCGGCAGAGCTGTTTGATACGTCTCCGTCGTATCTATAATTTTTGATTGTTCCATGCCAATATTATACAACTTTCATATACTTTTGGAAACTTTTTATACTATTTTTGGGACTAACATATTGATCAAGTGCCCAGTGCCAGTTCCTGTTTGTTGCATGTTTTTTGTTTCGCAGAAAATACATATCGAATGGAGTCCAAACGGGATAAAAACTGACGGAGATTTTTTGCAATATATGTGTTTTTTGGGAAGAAGAATTAACATGAGACGATGCCTGAGGGGGCCACGAGGCAGGGGGGCGCGCCCCAGGGGGTCAGGCGCGCCCTGGACCCTCGTGGCCACCCCGTAAGTCGGTTGGTGCCCTTCTTTTGCCGCAAGAAGGCCAATATCCGGATAAAAATCGTGTCCAAATTTCAGCCCAATCGGTGTTACGGATCTCCGGGAATATAAGAAACGGTGAAAGGGCATAATCTAGAACACAGAAACAGAGAGACAGATCCAATCTCGGAGGGGCTCTCTCCCCCTCCGCTGCCATGGAGGCCATGGACCAGAGGGGAAACCCTTCTCCCATCTAGGGAGAAGGTCAAGGAAGAAGAAGGGGGCCCTCTCTCTCCCTCTCTCCCGGTGGCGCCGGAACGCCGCCGGGGCCATCATCGTCACCGCAATCTACACCAACACCTCTGTCATCTTCACCAACAACTTCATCACCTTCCCCCATCTATCTACAGCAGTCCACTCTCCCGCAACCCGTTGTACCCTCTACTTGAACATGGTGCTTTATGCTTCATATTATTATCCAATGATGTGTTGCCATCCTATGATGTCTGAGTAGATTTTCGTTGTCCTATCGGTAATTGGTGAATTGCTATGATTGGTTTAATTTGTTTGTGGTTATGTTGCTGTCCTTTGGTGCCCATCATATGATTGCGCGCGTGGATCACACCCTAGGGTTAGTTGTATGTTGATAGGACTATGTATTGGAGGGCAAGAGTGACAGAAGCTTCAACCTAGCATAGAAATTGATGCATACGGGATTGAAGGGGGACCAATATATTTTAATGCTATGGTTGGGTTTTACCTTAATGAACATTAGTAGTTGCGTATGCTTGCTAATAGTTCCAATCATAAGTGCATAGAATTCCAAGTCAGGGATGACTTGCTAGCAGTGGCCTCTCCCACATAATACTTGCTATCGGTCTAGTAAAGTAGTCAATTGCTTAAGGGGCAATTTCGCAACTCCTACCACCACTTTTCCACACTCGCTATATTTACTTTATTGTTTCTTTATCTAAACAGCCCCTACTTTTTATTTACATACTCTTTATTTCTTGCAAACCTATCCAACAACACCTACAAAGTACTTCTAGTTTCATACTTGTTCTAGGTAAACCGAACGTCAAGCGTTTGTATCGGTGGTCGATAGAACTTCAGGGAATATTTGTTCTGCCTTTAGCTCCTCGTTGGGTTCGACACTCTTACTTATCGAAAACTTTTGCGATCCCCTATACTTGTGGGTTATCAAGACCTTTTTCTGGCGCCGTTGCCGGGGAGCAATAGCGTGGGGTGAATATTCTCGTGTGTGCTTGTTTGCTTTATCACTAAGTAATTTTTATTTGCTGTTCTTAGTTGTTCTTTATCTTTAGTTATGGATATGCAACACGAAATACCAAAAAATTAGGTGTACTTTCTGCTCATGGAGATGGGGAACCTCCTAAAACCCTCGATGCTGGTTATGTGAAAAATATTATGTACTACTTTAATAATCCTGAGAAAACCCCATTCAATTATGTATTGGGAGTAATGTTGGATCAACGTGAATACTTTAGGTATTACCGCTTGACATAAAAAGGGAAACTATTATGGGATCAAATTCATATATTGAATTGGTATGCTAGGCAACTATGCTTGAGATATGATTATACTTGTTCCTCTAAGGTGAAGGCTCCACACCTTCCCTTTTTATGCAAATTTAATGATAATAAAACCTTAGCTTCTTATGCTAATGGTATATATGATTACTATGATCTGGAACAAATAGAAGAATTTGTTGCTTTTATGGGTGCTTATGAAATTGAATCTAGAGTTTGAAGATTTTGATGATGCTATTTATAGACCTGAAAATTTAGCTATCCTAAAATATTGTTATGAGAATTATGAATACAATTACGATATTAATGCACTTATTGAGAAAGTCTCCGCTGTCCAAGAAGAGACTAATATTTTACAGGAGTCTATGGAAGAAGAAATTGATGAAACTGTGAGATCATTGGATGAAAACGATGAGGAGGAGAGCGAAGAACAAAAGGAGGAAGAGCGGATTAGCTACCCGTGCCCACCTTCTATTGATAGTAACTCTTCAACTCATACATTGTTTACCGAAGGATGATTGCTATGATGATTGTTATGATCCCGTTGATTCTTTTGAAATATCCCTTTTTGATAATGCTGGCTATGCTTGTGGCCAAGATGCCAATATGAATTATGCTTATGGAGATGAACTTCCTATAGTTCCTTATGTTAAACATGAAATTGTTGCTATTGCACACACACATGATAGTCCTATTATCTTTTTGAATTCTCCGAACTACACTATATCGGAGAAGTTTGTGCTTATTAAGGATTATATTGATGGGTTGCCTTTTACCGTTGCACATGATGATTTTGATGAATATAATATGCATGTGCTTGCTGCTCCTACTTGCAATTATTATGAGAGGAACTATATCTCCACCTCTCTATGTTTCCAATATGACAAAATTGCAAGAAACTATTTATACTATGCATTGGCCTTTACTATGTGTGCATGAATTGTTCTTTTATGACATGCCGATGCATAGGAAGAGAGTTAGACTTCGTTGTTACTTGATATATGTTGCTTTGTGCTCACTACTAAATGCCAAATCATTGTTAATTAAAATTGGCTTTGATATACCTTGGGATCCGGGTGGATTCACTACTTGAGCACTATATGCCTAGCTTAATGGCGTTAAAGAAAGCGCTGCCAGGAAACAACCCGGAAGTTTTAGAGAGTCATTTATTTCTGTTGTGTGCTTTTATAAAGTTTAAATATAAAAATAATGTGCCATGGTTTGCCTTTAGGATGTTTACATTTGCTTGATGGTTTGTACGGTGCAGGACAGAAACTTTGGCTGTAGTGCGCGATTTTACGTTTTTAGCTGGAATGTCAAATGGTTATGATTCTTTTTGCACTGTCTTCCTATACAAATTGATTATTTTTCCTAATTTTGGTAGAATTTTTCAAGTATCAGAAGTATGGTGAATGTTCATATTATTACAGACTGTTTTGCCGGGGAAGTACTTCTAGTTTCATACTTGTTCTAGGTAAAGCGAACGTTAAGCGTGCGTAGAGTTGTATCGGTGGTCGATAGAACTTGAGGGAATATTTGTTCTACCTTTAGCTCCTCATTGGGTTCAACACTCTTACTTATCAAAAGAGGCTACAATTGATCCCCTATACTTATGGGTTATCACTGTTTTGCCGGGGAAGCATCCCTCTGGGAGGGGGAAATCATCACCATCATCATCACCATAGATCGTCTCGTCGGGAGGGGGTCAATCTCCATCAACATCTTCACCAGCACCATCACATCTCAAACCCTAGTTCATCTCTTGTGTCCAATCTTTGTCTCAAAACCTTAGATTGGTACCTGTGGGTTGCTAGTAGTGTTGATTACTCCTTGTAGTTGATGCTAGTTGGTTTATTTGCTGGAAGATCATATGTTCAGATCCTTTATGCATATTAATACCCCTCTGATTATGAACATGAATATGATTTGTGAGTAGTTATGTTTGTTCCTGAGGACATGGCAGAAGTCTTGCTATAAGTAGTCATGTGAATTTGGTATTCATTCGATATTTTGATGAGATGTATGTTGTCTTTCCTCTAGTGGTGTCATGTGAACGTTGACTACATGACACTTCACCATTGTTTGGGCCTATGGGAAGGCATTGGGAAGTAATAAGTAGATGATGGGTTGCTAGAGTGACAGAAGCTTAAACCCTAGTTTATGCGTTGCTTCATAAGGGGCTGATTTGGATCCACATGTTTCATGCTATGGTTAGGTTTACCTTAATTCTTATTTTGTATTTGCGGATGCTTGCAAGAGGGGTTAATCATAAGTGGGATGCTTGTCCAAGTAAGGGCAGTACCCAAGCACCGGTCCACCCACATATCAAATTATCAAAGTAACGAACACGAATCATATGAGCGTGATGAAAACTAGCTTGACGATAATTCCCATGTGTCCTCGGGAGAACTTTCCTTTATATAAGAGTTTGTCCAGACTTGTCCTTTGCTACAAAAAGGATTGGGCCACCTCGTTGCACCTTGTTTACTTTTGTTACTTGTCACCTGTTACAAATTACCTTATCACAAAACTATCTGTTACCGATAATTTCAATGCTTGCAGAGAATACCTTACTGAAAACCGCTTGTCATTTCCTTCTGCTCCTCGTTGGGTTTGACACTCTTACTTATTGAAAGGACTACGATAGATACCCTATACTTGTGGGTCACCAAGACTCTTTTCTGGAGCCGTTGCCGGGGAGTGAAGCGCCTTTGGTAGGTGGAATTTGGTAAGGAAAAATTTATATAGTGTGCTGAAATTTACTGTCACTTGTTACAATGGAAAGTAATCCTTTGAGGGGCTTGTTCGGGGCATCTTCACCCCGACCAGTAGAGCAAAGAGTTGCTCCTCAACCTACCGAACCTACTGAAAATGTTTACTTTGAAATTCCTTCAGGTATGATAGAAAAACTGCTAGCTAATCGTTTTACATGAGGTGGAATATTGCATCCCGATTAGCACCTAATCTATCTGGATGAAGTTTGTGGATTATTTAAGCTTGCAGGAATGCCCGAGGATGTTATCAAGAAGAAGGTAATTCCTTTATCTTTGAAGGGAAAGGCATTGCCATGGTTTAGGCTATGTGATGATATTGGATCGTGGAACTACAACCGATTGAAATTGGAATTTTATCAGAAATTTTATCCTATGCATCTGGTTCATCGTGATCATAATATATATATAGTGTTACTATTCATCATCCAGGGTGCAGAATTAAACGCAATAATTGCTCCATGCTCGATACTTCTTTTATTGATTCTTTTATGATGAAGACTATTGAATTCAGATGGGATTTATTGGAAAGAATTAAACGCAACTCTGAAGACTGGGAATTCAACGAAGGTAAGGAGTCAGGTATAACACCTAAGTTTGATTGTATTAAATATTTTATGGATATCGATGCTTTTCGTGAATTTAACACTAAATATGGACTTGACTCTGAGATAGTAGCTTCTTTTTGTGAATCATTTGCTACTCATGTTGAGCTCCCTAAGGAGAAGTGGCTTAAATACCATCCTCCCATTGAAGTAAAAGTAGTTGAACCTATTAAAGTTGAAGAAAAGACTATCACTTATAATGTTGATCCTATTGTTCCTACTGCTTATATTGAGAAACCACCTTTCCCTGTTAGAATAAAGAATCATGCTAAAGCTTCAACTGTGGTCAACAAAAGTAATATTAGAACACCCAAACCATCTGAGCAAATTAAAGTTGAACCTAGTATTGCTATGGTTAAAGATCTCTTGGTTGATAATATTGATGGGCATGTTATTTACTTCTGTGATGAAGCTACTAGAATTGCTAAACCCGATACTAAAGATAAACATAGACCTGCTGTAGGCATGCCTATTGTTTCTATTAAAATATGAGATCATTGCTATCATGGCTTATGTGATATGGCTGCTAGTGCGAGTGCAATACCTCATTCTTTATACAAAGAAATTATGCATGATATTGCACCTGCTGAATTAGAAGGTATTGATGTTACAATTAAGCTTTCCAATAGAGATACTATTTCACCAGTTGGGATTGCTAGAGATGTTGAAGTCTTGTGTGGGAAAGTTAAATATCCTATTGATTTTCTTTTCCTTTGTTCCCCACAAGATGACTTTTGCCCCATTATATTTGGTAGACCCATCTTGAATACTGTTAATGCTAAGATAGATAGTAAAAAGGATATTGTTTCTGTTGGTTTAGGGGATATGTCTCATGATTTTAATTTTGCTAAATTTCATAGACAACCCCATGATAAAGAATTGCATAGTAAAGATGAAATTATTGGTCTTGCTTCTATTGCCGTGCCTCCTAATGATCCTTTAGAACAATATTTGCTATACCATGAAAAATGATATGTTTATGAATGAAAGAAGGGAAATAGATGAAGTATTCTTTAAACAAGGACCTATTTTGAAACACAACTTGCCTGTCGAAATTCTAGGGGATCCTCCTCCACCCAAGGGTGATCCCGTGTTTGAGCTTAAACCATTACCTGATACTCTTAAATATGCTTATCTTGATGAAAAGAAGATATATCCTATTATCATTAGTGCTAACCTTTCAAAGAAGGAAGAAGAGAGATTATTGAAAACTCTGAAGAAGCACCGTACTGCTATTGGGTATACTCTTGATGATCTTAAGGGCATTAGTTCCACTCTATGCCAACACAAAATAAAATTGGAGAAATACGTTAAACCGGTTGTTGATCACCAATGACGGTTAAATCCTAAGATTAAAGAAGTGGTAATAAAAGAAATACTAAAGCTTCTGGAGACAGGTATAATTTATCCTGTTGCTGATAGTTAGTGGGTAGGTCCTATCCATTGTGTCCCTATGAAAAGAGGTATTACTTTTGTTCCTAATGATAAAGATGAATTGATCTCACAAAGAATTGTTACTGGTTATAGAATGGTAATTGATTTCCGCAAACTAAATAAAGCTACTAAAAAGGATCATTACCCTTTACCTTTTATTGATCAAATGGTAGAAAGATTATCCAAACATACACATTTTTGCTTTCTAGATGGTTATTCAGGTTTCTCTCAAATACCCGTGTCAAAAGAGGATCAAGAAAAGACCACCTTTACTTGCCCTTTTGGTACCTTTGCTTACATACATATGCCTTTTGGTTTATGCAATGCACCTGCTACCTTTCAAAGATGTATGACTGCTATATTCTCTGACTTCTATGGAAAGATTGTTGAGGTTTTCATGGATGATTTTCCCATATATGGAACTTCTTTTGATGATTTCTTAAGCAACCTTGATCGAGTTTTGCAGAGATGTGAATAAATTAATCTTGTCTTGAATTGGGAGAAGTGCCACTTTATGGTTAATGAAGGTATTGTCTTGGGGCATAAAATTTCTGAAAGAGGTATTGAAGTTGATAAAGCTAAAGTTGCTGCTATTGAAAAGATCCCATGTGTTGGGGATATGACTATCAGATATGACCCGCCCAGGAGGGAACGGGTCAACCACAATGGCGGTTCATCTAAATGAAGCCCAAGAGTATACAAGATGGCGGTTCACAGTTAGGCTTGTAAGAGACCCAAGTCTAGAGGCGGCTTAAGGCCCGTAAATATAAACCGCCATGTATGTGTAGACTTGTAATGTAAGGCATGTAAGATACGTCACCGAGCCAGACACGTTGTATGAGCCGGCCGGGACTCTGTAGGCCGCAGGGCATCAACCCGTGTATATAAGGGGACGACCCGGTGGCGGCTTAGGGCAAGAAACATCAGATCGAGAGCCAAGCAAAATGTGTCTGGTCCCTGGTAATCGAAACCCTAGCAATACCACCTCAAATTGGAGTAGGCCTTTACCTTCACCGCAAGGGGCCGAACCAGTATAAACTCTCCGTGTCCTTTGTCCCGTTTAACCCCTTTAAGCTAACCTCGTCGCAATGGCTCCACAACTAAGTCCTTCCATGAGGACATCTGCCGTGACACTTTCACGACAGTTGGCGCCCACCGTGGGGCCAGCGCACGATGGTTTTGAGTTCTTAAAGTGCAGCTTCGAAGGGCTCAAAGGATACGCTGTGGGCCCAATGACCAAGAGTCATCGCGGTAAGCTTTACATCGACGATGCGGGCTGGGCCCCCGAGTCCGGCCCAATTGAGTACAGGTACCGGGTCCCCTTCGGCAGAATCCATGTGTTCATCGGCAATATTGGTGAGTCGGGCCCTGAGCCGGACATCTGCACCGACATCATCGAGACGGCTCAGCGTGCATGACCCACTCGGGCTCAGCCTGCCGTAAGGCATGTCTTCATTGGGTTCACCCATGGGGCTGAGTTGGAAGGCCTTGTCTCTGGCTGTGAGACGAAAATCTGCTCTGAGGATGAGTCCACAGGTGAGACCAATTCAATGTATCAACTGCAAGATGGACGGCTTGGGGGCTGTTCCGATGGCGACAGTATTCCGGACCCCCATGAGCCGCCGAACAGGGTGGCGATCTTCATGGAAGGCACCCAGCCGGTTTTTAGCTCGACAGCCACCACGGCTATAACATCTGGTGCAGCAGCAATGACAACTGCAGGTGCTGGCGGGTCAGCCCGCCCAAGGGCTCAAGTTTTAGCAGATCTATTGGATGCTCTGGCGACTCTGATGGAGGTTGAGGTAACCCCAGACAACCAGGAGCAGCAGGAAGTAGTGATGAGATAGTGCAGGCTAAAGCTGACTTAGCGGTAGAAAACGCAAGGATGGCTGCAGAGCGGGCCGTTTTGGAAGCCCAAGCACAACGGATTCAAGCAGATTCATATTGGCTCATTGTAGATCAGAACGCTTCACACGAGGTCTTGAGGAGAAAGCACTAGAGTGGTTTGCCCTTGGTTTATGAGTCGAGGGACCTCTTCAACACCCCTGGAGCAGGAACTAGTAACCCGCCGGTGGTGAATCGGATGGTTGAACCGCCAGGCCAGCCACATATGAATAGCACTCCACCTTAGCATGTGGTGACACCACCGGGTCATTACTCCACCCCTCTGGACAACATGATTGCTACAGCTACATGATTGGCGGCTCTGCCCGTCGAGGGTGAAACTCCAGCGGCGGTTGAAACCCGAAGGGCCAAGGAGCTACTTCAAACAACTTTGGTACAATAGCAGGCCTATTCTTATAGTCGTGATCAGATTCATGCGACCCCTCGCCCAAGACGAAGCTTTAGCCAACACATTGACTCGCCAGCGGTCTCAAGTACTGAACAACGCCGTAACCAGCCTCACGGGCATGACCCGACGCGCAATGGAGTCCATGCACATAATTTGGTAGGCCAGGCCAGAACACGTCGGGAGGCTGAGCTAGCGGCTCAACTGGCGGCTCATCAGCACACGCCGGTTTACCCGACAACTTCAATTGAGGCAGATGTGACTTCCAAAGCTTTCGGTGTGCCATGTTTAACGGCAGCTATACGAAACGAGCATCTGCCCAAGGACTTCAAAGGCCCTCGTAAGGTGCCTAATTGTACAGCAGATCAACCCCCTGAGGCATGGGTGGAGAGTTATGAGATGGCCATGGAGATGCTGGATGTTAGTGAAGCTGCTCATGCCAAGTACTTCACCATGATGTTAGAAGGGACGGCTCGTACCTGGTTGAAGGGATTGCCGGCTAATTCCATCAGGTCATGGGCAAAGTTGAAGGCCCGGTTTATCCAAAATTTCAAAGATATATGCAAGCAGCCTATGTCGATTGTGGATTTGGTTTCGTGTGTGCAGGCTGAGGGCGAGTCAACAACCAGCTGGGTGCGCCGGGTCTCGACCATCATACATTCTTCAGATAATATCAATGTCGGCTCAGCGGTTCTGATGTTGGAGAGAAATTGCTGGTTCATTCCACTTA